>NC_133619.1:183520942-183665792 GCF_048593235.1 Sminthopsis crassicaudata | reverse complement strand
CTTTTTTAATTAATTTTATAATTATAATCCTTCTTGACAGTACATATGCATGAGTAATTTTTTTTTACAACATTATCCTTGTATTCATTTTTCCACAATTTCCCCTCCCTCCCTACACGCCCTTCCCAGATGACAGGCAAACCTACACATATCAAATGTGCTACAGTATAACCTAGATACAATACATGTGTGCAAAACCAAACTTCCTGTTGCACGGTGAGAATTGAATTCCAAAGGTATAAGTAACCTGGGTAGAAAGACAATAGTGCAAACAGTTTACATTCAATTCACAGTGTTCCTTCTCTGGGTGTAGCTGTTTCTGTCCATCATTGATCAACTGAAAGTGAATTTGATCTTCTTTATGTTGAAGATATCCACTTCAATCAGGATACATCTAGGAAAAGAGTTTTCAATCCCCTTTTAACCACTTTCTTACCTCAGCCCTTTTCAGCATGTAACCTTATTCTCTGTGGGATTACTTGGATGAAAACCAATTAGGGAACTGCTCACACAATATAAATGCATACAGATTACTACAGATTGAACATTGTTCATGCCAACTAATCACAGGGTACCCTAAACAGTATAAATATTTTTAAAAGCAAGGAAGAAATGGACACATATTGTTGAGAAAATAGTCCAAACATCAAATCAAAGCTAATAAATATGTAAATAAAATATGGTTTTATTATCACCCCCCCCTTCCTACTTCTCTACTGCTTCTTCCACCTTTATGATGATATGCCTAAAAGCATCCTGGAGTGTGTTCTATTTTCCTAATCCTACCACAAGGTTCCCCTATGCCCTTCATTCTTATGACTGTCAGTTTTTGCCCATTAAAATAAACTCCTTCCCTTTCCAATCCAGAAGGTGTTATTCTTTATTGGGAGTAGAAAGTCTATTAAAAGGCCAGTACTGCTCAATATATAACAAAAGAAAGAAAATCAGGTATCTTGTAATCAAGTTTGACATCATGCTTAGTTAATATAAATATAGCAAAGACCAAGGAGTGAGAGAATTAACAAGAAAGAGACTTAATGTGTCAGGACCTTTGTGACATGACAAGAAAATTTAATGAGTCCAGAAATTATGATCACAGTTAGTCATTAATTATGGAATTCTGGAAAGAAGAATATCATGAATCAACACAGTCTTTCTTTTTTTATTTAGAATTTTTTCCCCACAGTATATATGCATGAGTAATTTTTTTATATTATCCCCTTGTATTCATTTTTTTCAAATTATCCTCCACTCCCTCCCCCCCGATGACAGGCAATCCCATACATTTTACATATGTTACAATATAACCCAGATACAATATATGTGTATAAATACCATTTTCTTGTTGCACATTAAGTATTAGATTCTGAAGGTATAAGTAACCTGGGTAGATAAACAGTAGTGCTAACAATTTACATTCACTTCCCAGTGTTCCTTCTCTGGGTGTAGTTATTTCTGTCCATCATTGATCAACTGGAAGTGAGTTGGATCTTCTTTATGTTGAAGATATCCACTTCCATCAGAATACATCTTTATACAACATTGAAGTGTACAGAGATTTTCTGGTGCTATTCATTTCACTCAGCATCAGTTGATGTAAATCTCTCCAAGCCTCTCTGTATTCCTCCTGCTGGTCATTTCTTACAGAGCAATAATATTCCATAACCTTCATATACCATAATTTACCCAACCATTCTCCAATTGATGGACATCCATTCATCATCCAGTTTCTGACCTGACACATTTTGATTTGTCCACAATATAATGTTTCTCCGTTGTCAGTGACTCATAAATGGCATTTCTTAACCTGCCTAATCATTGTAAAATATTTCTCTTTTCATTCTTCACTCACACTTGGAAGGAACATACTTCAAATTGCTTAGAGCTTTAGAAAAGCCTAGGAGAAGAAGCAGAAGAAGGAAAGAAGCAGGGGGAAAAGAATGCCTCCATTACTTTTTATTGTTGTTATTAACTTATTACAGTTATATATTATTCTGTAAGAAGCTATCTGGATTTTTTTAGGGGGGGGATATTGAAATATTTTGCCATTTCCTTCTCCACCTCATTTTATAGATAAGAAAACTAAGGCAGTATATCTGCAGACTACCTAAATGGTTTGGTAGAGGTGACCAAATTTTTAAGCAAAGATATTTGACAAAATAAACATCTTTCCACTTAACAACATTTATCCCTGCTCTCTTGAAATTGTCCTCTTTATGTTGTTATATTTCCTAAAATCTTGCCAAATGAAGATTAAAGTGAAAGTAATAAGTATGTGACCTCTTTTAAAACTGCATGTTACTTTGCTACCACTTATACATTAGTATAAGCTACTTTAATCTGATAACTTTCTGAATTCTTAGGTAATATCATATGCACTGAAGAGAATGATAACTTGATTGACTAAGAGAGGGAAATAGCTAAATTGCACAGTTGACACTTTTGTGCTTCGTGAGGACATTGGTTTCTTGAATTGAGAAGTCAAGGGGGATGCAAGTAGGGAAAATTGATGAGTGGAAAGATGCATTTCACTTATTTCTAAATTCTGGTAACAACTCTTTTCATGTGTAGGAAAAGTAATCCTTTTTGTGAATATTCCCAGCTCTCAGAATTCAGCTACATGTAATGATTTTAAAGGTCAGCTACCATTAGGTAGTAAATAGGCATTATTGACCAATCTAAGAACCTAACCAGCATTTGTAGCATTGTTCATTATATAAAGAAAAACATTTTCCAAATTTAAAATAACTAACCTAAATACACTTAGAATCCAATTCATTCTTAAACTGAGATAGTCACAGACTGGAATATAGAGTGTACTATATTCCACAGGGGAGATGAGACATTATCTCACAAGGATATAGATCATCAAAATGTGAACAGGAAAACTCAAAGGAGTTGTAATTTTGTCAGTAGGGGAAATCCCCATTATAGAAAGTTCTTCTTCCAACTTGCCATAAACCACATTTGACATTATTTAAATTCACATAGAAATAAAATGAGTAGCTGTTAAAGAATGAACTTAACAGTGGACCTCAAATACGCGTGCACACACACACACACACACACACACACACACACACTTCTTTTTGCTATGTCATTTGTATTTTCTTATTAATCTGTGCATCAATTCCCAAATAGACTAGATATATTTCTTCTTTTATTCTCATGGTATCTGTAGAAAATGGTAGTTACAGTAAAGTTCCCAGACATTTTCAAATAAGATTGTAGTTAATAAACATTTGAAAAAGCACATAACATTTTGACAAAGTTGATTTTTTAAGCTCTCAGTATCTGTTGGATGATTAATTTCTATAGGGAAACCTGACACTAGATAAAATTAAACATTTTGATCTTTGTATAAAGAAGATATTACTCTGTCTTTTGATATTAGAGAGAGGATGCATTATATGCTAGAAAGGACACATTGTCTCCATTTAGGACAGCTGTCATTAACAGATCAATGAGGATCATTCATTGGATTTGATGATATGGTAATACACACTACAGATTTTCAAATAACAAAACTAATAGTAATAACTCACATTTATGAAACATTTTTTCCACTAACATCCTACTCTGATGGTTTATGATGACTGTGTCCTTGAAGGTTCAGCCATAAGCTCTGGCAGGTCCTACCAAACTGGAAACACTTTATATTTAGGTTCAGTGACTGAGGAACATCAGTTTGGATGAATTCAGGAATCCAGATCAGTTGTAATGAGAAATCCTCCCACATTCCCAAAAACGAACAAACAACAACAAAAAACACAATCTTTCAAAGGATTTTTTTTTGTTAGAATACTGATTTACATTAGTGGAAGGAATCTCAACATTGATGAACTCATAGATCATTGAAGTATAGAACATATTAGAAAACCCTTTCTTCAATTGGTCCTGTGACAGAGCCATTATTATCTTCAGATAAAGGAAGAATCCATTATTGGGGAAGTCTTGGAATGAATGTGCCTATGTCTACAAAACCAATGAACATTGGTATGTGGATTTGAAGGCTATCTTTTGACTCCAAATGAAGTGTTTTTACTGTTATTCCATAAATTCAGCAACAATACTGATAATCAAATAAGTTATATTAGTTTTCAGTTATGCAAAAAGTCAATACATTAAAATTTAAGGTAAATTATTATTTTTGGATAATAAGATCATGAATATCACTATATCCTCTTCTCCACACAAATAGAATTTTATTATTAGAACCAAATACTCAATTATCTGCAGTAATTAAAATAGAGGAAAAACAAAAATAAAATCTGTTAAAATCTATAAGTTTCAGTTTAACCATTTGAATCATTTCCTTATCAATGCTGTTAAAATATTTGGCAATTTGAATTTTACCAATAGTTCTTTCCCTGGTAAGAGAGACAATGGAACCAAATAATCACTTCACATTGATCCAAAATTGAACTTTATTTTCCAGTTTATTTTCCAGTTCACTTAAAATTTTAATCAAAACCAAATTTTTCTTCTCTCTTGATACTCAATTAATTTGAACAGAATTAAAAGATAATGAAACTTCATTATTTTTTTTATTATTTGACCCTCATTTTTTATGTTAATTACACGTTTCTTTATTCATCTTCTCTATATGCTTATCTAGAGCTATAATTATTTTGGGTTTAAGGAAAACAAATTCCTTTTTGGTCCATAAAAATTATCATCAGAGATTTTTGTTTGAAGTACATTAGAACACATCTTTTAAACTATATTTTTATGATTACAGTAATAAAAAAAACAATTATGATATGTCATGATATGGTACACTAAAATAAAATATTTTCTTTCTTTGGATATGGAGGTGGCTAAAATACAATAGAACATTCCATTTAAATGAACATGTGAGTTTGGTGGCAGAGTCTAATACTTGATTTTCCTTTCAGAGTTAGAGACAAAAGGGATTCTACCAGTTACAGTTTTCAAATCACAAAAATAAATAAATAAATGAATGAATAAATAAAAAATAAAAACTTTGGAGATGTGATTTCCATAAGCCATAGCATGCTACATATAATTTGTTGGTATTCTTTTAGTAATCATCAGATGTGTTTTAAGAAGTGTTACAAAGCACCATGCTTTTGCCTACTATTTCAGAAGGTATTTTTCAAAGAAGGTAAAACATGTCTGTTAACTTCATGTTATTGCAATATATGACAAAAATCAAATCAACCATCTAAATCAGTCTTATTCATGATTGTGTTCCATTTATGAGAATGTACATCTTTTTTTCTTTTAAATTTGCTTAGCCAAAAATCCAACAGATCAAATAATTTTGCAAATGCTTGTATAAACATGGAATTAGTTGCAGGCAATGCATGTTATTGGATCATAAATTTATTCCTATGCCACTAACTCTACAGAGAGAGGCAAAAAAAATTATCTCTCACCTCATCAACACAGAGTTCAGGAGGGAATTTGGACTATTTAAAAATATTAGCAGGATTAATAATCAATAATCAATTTTGTAGTGTTTAAGTATGTACTATGTGCTTAGAAGGCAGCTAAAATCAGATAAAATGCTGGTCCTGGAGACAAGATGTTATCTTTCTAAGTATCACTCCAGCCTTAAATACTAGTTGTATGATCCTGGGCAAGTCACTTAATTCTATTTGTTGCAGTTTCCTTGTCTATAAAATGAATGGAAGAAGAAAAAGGCAAACCATTTCAGTAGCTTTGCCAAGAAAACTTTAAATGGGATTGTGAAAAGTCAGACATGATTGAAAAATAGAAATGTGCCCAAGACTGTGCTAAAAGATACAGATTTTTAAAAGAGGCAAATTTAATCCTGCCCTCTAAGAGTATACAATACAATTATAATGACTAATCTAGTGGGATTTAGAATTGTTTCTAGACAATTTTAAAATTGTTTAGAAACAATTTAGAATATTATTTTTCATTCATTTTAGTCACTCTGTCTCTTCATGACCTCTTTTGGGGTTTTCTTGGAAAAGATACTGAAGTGGTTTTTCATTTCCTTCTCCAGTTTATTTTATAGATGAGGAAATCAAGGCAAATAGGATTAAGTGACTTGCTCAGGATAATTCAGCTAGTAAATATCTGAGATTAGAGTTAAAATATGAAAGATGTCTACCTGACTCCTTGTCCTGCCTTCCATTAACTGTGATATCTAATTCTGCCCCCCCAATCAGAAATAACGTGTGGGCATATCATCAACATTCACTTGGCAGTTGAGAGGGCAGTTAAAGTAGTTTCATTCTTCAATTCACTTAATGTAGCAAGTAATTCACTAGACATTGGTAATACAAGTATAAAAATGAAATAATACCTGCCTTCAGGATCTTTACATTCTAATCTGTTGACCAAATATGATACAACCATTGAGAACTATATTGAAATTCATTACATTGCCAAAATATAAGCTTATGTAATTAATTTCATACTTCAAATACATTGTACTCCATTTGAGCATTTTTATTTGCTTAATCTCCTGACTCTGAATATTTCTGTTGGCTTTCTTTCACATCTGTTTCATTCTCAGTCTTCATCTTAACCTTTTGGTTTCCCTGGCCTCCTTCAAGTTTCAGCTTAAGTGCTCTGTTGTGCAAGAAATTCTTTCTAGTCTTTAAGCTTAGTTCATTCCCTCTGAGTCTAGTGCCATTTTATCCAGCATTTATCTTTTTATATGTAGATGCTTTATGTTGTTTTTTTCATCAGACTGTAAGATTTTTGAGAATAATGACTTTTTTTTCCCTTTAATTGTATCTTTATCATAGCACAATGCCTTTCTCATAGTAGGAACCTAATAAATGCTTGTTGATTACTAAAACAAATTTTATTTTTGATGTTCTCAATATGAATCACCTTTAATTAGTATCCTATGAAATAGTCATTGTCATATTCTGAATTGAACAGCGCAATGGATTATATATTTTCCTAGGGAATTCAAACTCTCTTGTCAGCAGAATAACAAAACAGATTATTATGGTAAAGTAGGAGGACACTTTCATAGTAATGAGGGCAACACTTTGGTGATTAGTATCAAGGCCATTTGATTCCACTGAACCAGTAGATTCCATTTTTGACCATTTTATGATAATAAAGGTCAGATTTTTCCAAAGAAATAAGATAAGATTATTAAAGAAGGATAAATTCAGGGAACAAAGGGTAGAGTTCCTCCTTGTATGAGTAGTGGAAGGTTCTTAGCTTTTGAAAGATGGATAGAAAAACAAGACAATGTGGGGGCAGCTAGGTGGCATAGTGGATAGAGCACCAGCCTTGAATTCAGGAGGACCTGAGTTCAAATCTGGTCTCAGACACTTACCACTTCCTAACTGTGTGACCCTGGGCAAGTCACTTAACCCCAGCTTTGGGGGTGGGGGGAAACATGACAATGTGAAAGTGATATTAAAAATATGAAGACAACAACAATTCATTCTACTTTGAAGGAAGATAATAGTAGAAAATGGAATGAAAGCACAGTAAGCAAGAGAGACATTAAATCTCTGCTTGAAGGGATTCACAGTTTTATTCACTACGATCAATTAAATCATCTGAGGAATATGATACATATTTATGTTTTATATATCTATACATCATATCAGGATATTTCTTAAGCTGTGTGTACAATGTCAGGACATATTGAGAGATTAAATGCCTATGACTGAGGTCAGAATATGCTGATATTGGTTGGCTATCGTATTTTTTTTCCTCCTGTGATTGAAGCATATAATATCATCATATAGACCAGAGGCTTTGTAACATACTAGTGGTTGTTGCTGTGAAATATTATTTACAGATAATTTATTCCTATTCCTAAATGACTATTTTGTCCAGTAAAAACACATTATTCTATAGGATATATCATGGAATTTTTTGAGAAATATAGAGTCCTAGTCTTCAAAGGCTTATATTCAAAGAAAAAATTATATAATATGTTGGTGCATTCACCTAATAGACATTATTTTAATTCAGGAAAAAAAATGATTTGCCAACTCTTCTGTATATGTTCTTTTGCCTTCTTATTTTTTTTTTGAGAGAAGAGGGAAGAAAGTGTTATAAAAAATGGAAAGAACATGAATTCTGTTTTATCAAACATGCATAGTAATAAGAGTTCACATTGTTCTAGTACTTTAAGACTTGCAAAGTACCTTTCTTCATAACAGCTTTATGCATAAAAGAGTAGAGCTATCTCTATTTTATTGATAAGAAACTGGAAATTCAAAGGGATCTGCCCGAAGTTAACTAAGTGTTAGCTCCAATGATGGATACTATGATTTGTAGTAAGCCATGCTGCCCCAATGGGGCTGTTAGCTACACTAAAATCTTGTAGTCTACTTTTTATGATACCAGCCTATTTAAATCTCCAGAGAACCTCTCTTCCTTATTAATAGACAATTGGGGTTTCAACATTTCTACCCATTCTATGAAGAATCTTTGTAATAGAAAATAAATAATGAATTTCAATTATACAGAAATTTCAATTTCTCTGAAATGGAGAGAAGGAAAAATAAATGAAAGAGATAATATATCATTCATATATTAAGCATATATTATTACCAGTTACTGGTATAAGTGGGGGATAGTCATACAAAAGAATAAATAAGCAACCCAAGGTAAGTAGATGGCACAGTGCAATGATCATTGGCCTTAGAGTCATGAGGACCTGAGATCAAAATTGACCTCAGATACCTTACACTAACTATCTGTGTGACTATCTGTGTGATCCTGAGCAAGTCACTTAACTCCAATTGCCTCATAGAGAAATACATTAATAAATAAGTAAACATATAAATTAATAAGTGAGCAGCCCTATTTTAAAGGAGCATGTATTCTATCAAAGAAGAAAACATATACATATATATATATGTATATGCACTTATATATTACATATGTGTGAATATTCACATATATACATATATATTACAAGGGAATTAGGGAAGGAAGGCAATAGAATTTGGAGGGATCAGCTAGGTAAAAGTAGAGAGTAAAGATAGTTTCTCTTCCATCTTCACATTCCTGAAAACATGAAGCATAGTTTAAGCAAATACTGAATTCTACACATAGTAAGCACTTAAATATGTGTTGCTTCAATGATTGAATGAATTAAGATAGTATTAGTTATGAGGAATGCAGATATTGGTGTTTATTTACTACCATGATAGTGCTACCTGTTCACACTTTTTCTCTTCCTTCTTCTAAAACAAAAATAATAAGCTTTAAAATAAAATTAGCTGTTATTGCATTCACTGACAGAAGGCACTCATCACTAATAAACAAAATGTTATAATGAAAGGAAAACATTTTGGTAGATAATCTAACAATTATATACCTTGTAAAAATGATGACTAAATTATTTTCAGATTTGAAAACTCCTCCCCCATTCCACCCCACTAATAATAGTATTCTCTTGACCAAAAAAATACCCTAACACTTTGATGGATTACATTGATGAGGTTACTTCCTCCAACAATGGAGATAAAAATTTCTCTATGTCTTTTCATTTCTCAGGAATACTCTGTATATTCCTTCATATGCACTCCGTAGAAGCTCTATCTATTATATTCAAGGTCTTCCTCTGTTTTTTTTTTTTTTTTAATGTCAAAACCACTATCATAATGTTTGGGTTATCCATTTATTATTTCATTCTTATTTACATGACTGATTCTTGTAAGACATTAATTTATCATGTCTTCACAATGAACCTTTGCAAGCATTAGTATTCCTTGATAAAGGATTTATACCAATCACAGGTCTTTCCATAATACTTTGGGAAAAACTTAATTTTTAGTAATTATTTATAGTTTGCAGAGATTCATGATCAGTGGAAGAATATTGGTGCTGAAAAGGGGGTGGCAACTTTTTCTCACAACAAACTGCTTATGGCTACCCAGTTTCCCAAATACAACAAAAGTTAAAACAACAATAACATCAAACATACAGAGAGACAGAAAAATATACAGACAGAGACTGCTGCCACAAAGCAAAAAGAATGAAGTTGTTATTGATTGCTATATTCCATTGAAGTTATTCAGGCAATCTTTTAGAAAAATTAAGGATCTGGGAGAGTTTACTTTCCTAGCAAATCATTCACAAAATCCAATTCTTTTGGAGTTTTTACTTTCCTTGGATTAGATTTTCAATGATGTTAAATTGTTTATCTTTTTAAATCTCAATGAAACATTTAGCACCAGCATCCATGAGATTAAATCTTTCTTTTTTTCCCATTACTACTAATTTGATATGATAGTTTTATCCTTACCTTTTTTCTTCATCTCTTATCTTGTTACTTTATATTTCAGTAATAAGTATAAAAGAAGTTGGTTTTCATTTGCTCTATAGGGACTGGTTCATCATGTGGTTCATTTTCAGTCATGACCTTATTTGGGGATTTTCTTGGCAATGTTACTGGAAGGGTTTTTGATGTCTTTCTCTAGCTTCTTTTACAGATAAGGAAATTGAGGCTAACAAGAACAATTCTCTTGCCCCTCAGTCATACAACTAGTAAATGTGTGAGGCCAGAATAGAATGTCTCTAAATTGTACCAATTTCTTATTTCAAATTTATTTTTATGAAACAAGATTAATTAACTTTAATAACATACTGGTGTAACAACTTAAAATTAATTGAAAAGCTTTACAATTTTTATCTATTTTTCCTTCTCAAAATAACCTCGAGATGAAATATTACAGATTTTTCAGATTTGTAGATAAGGAACTTGAGATTTATTGAGTTTAAGTGATTTGTGCATATTCACAATGGCTATTAAGCATTTGAATCAGAATTTGAACCCCTGTCTTTCTGACTTACTATTTGTTTTTTTTTTTTTTTTCTATCTTCATAATGTTTCTTTATGGTATCAAACAATTAATCAAAATCACTATTTCTAAGTGAAGATTTTTAGAATTAAATAGAATGTTTATATACTACAATGCAGTTGTCATTAACTTCGTTGCCTGTTCAAAAAAGTACAAAGTGAACTTAAAGGGAAGCTAACACCTATATAGAACAATAATTTTATATATTTCAGGCCAAGACAAAATGTGAATTGTGAAAAAATATTTCCTTAGCATAACTTTTGCTTGAGCTGTCTGGATCATTTAAGTTTTTAAAATTTACATGTATGAGCAAAGTTTGAGGTGATTGAAAAGTTTCTTGTCATACAGACCAATTTTCAGAAAAAAAAATAAAACCAAGTGAAAAGTCCAAATAGAATCGCAACACAAATTTACAATTCCGATTTTCTTTCACATGGATATTGCCTGTTCTCTCCTCATAGATCATTATAGATCCTATTTTTATTTTCTACTTTATCTAAATATTAGGTTGAGGAAGAAAAAGTGAATTATATAGTCCATTTTCTTTCACCTTAATTTGCTATCGCTAGAACCATTTATAAGTTTTACTAGTAGCCTGATAGGATTCCAAATAAGGACTAATAATTCATTAGCTCATGATGTTTTTCCAATTCTTCCACCCCTAGGTGGTATAGTTTGTGCAATGAATAAATTAAGCATTTTTCTCTTTGCTTTGGCATAAATCATTACTGTTCTAGGACCAATGGTTTAGGTACTATTTGTAAGATTATTTTGAGATAATATTTGTAGACAATGAAGAGAAAAAATCTTGTCTCATTTTGATATTACACTAATAATAACTTTTGGGATATATGTTTTCATTAGAATACAGCAAACTATTTATTCTATATTTGTTGAGGCCATAGACTAGCCCATCTATAAGAAGTAACAGAATCTCTGTCAAATCTAATTATTTTGTTGAACTGTATCTTCATTTGGAGATTTTTGCCTATAGTTGCAATTATATATTTTGCTTTGAACATAACCTCCAATTTATTTTTTTTTCTGGAGCAGGGATATTATAATGATTTCAAATAATTACACAAATTTTTACAAGAACCATTTCTTCAGAAAGAAAAGTATGTGCATGTATGAAATGTAGGTTATTTTATGACAAGCCATTTCATGTATTCCCAAGGAGACTGGCTATTAATGAAGAATATGTTACAATATTGAATCACTAAGTAAATATTATAAAATAAAGAAATTAAAACACTGGTCAAAGATGTGTATTTATGAATTATATTTTATAATAACATCACATTCTAATAAATTACAATAAATGCCATTTTCCTCTTAAACAAAGATTTTAATAAAACGAAGATCATAGTCTTATCGATACTTCTTTTTATGCCCCAGGCATTATATGACATTTTAAAATCAGTACAGTGAATGCTAGCAAGGCATTGATTGGATGTAACACTAGCAACATATTTTGCATAAATGACCTGGAATTCACTTTCCCTTTAGCTTTTTGAAATACAAATCTTTATTAGATAGTATGGAAGGGAATATCCCATAGAATAACATTTGCCCAATAATAAGGGATGGCAAACATAATCAAAACTGACTCCAGTTTTTTTACATTAAGTTGAAAATGCATTCTTCCTAAATATCAGGAGAATGTTCAAAGACAGCAATGTTCACCTGTCTCCTTACTTGAGTAATAATGTTGGTTTTTAGTTTTCTCATTTTATAGCTTCTGCACTGAAATTTTTAGAAGATATTGTTATTATCAGTTCACAGTAATGAGAGACATTGTTATTACAGAATATTAGGAAATGAAAACTAGCACAGTACTTAAATGAAAAGAGTTGGCTTGGTACCTCATGGTTTATTCTAAAGAAAGAATATGAGATTTAAATCAGAGAAATACATGGTGAATAAGTGTGTCCAATAATATTTCATGGTATGCTTCTCCTCATTTTGAAATGAAGCTCATTATTTAATTGATATTAGAAGCTTTTCTTTTTGAGACATAGAATTAAAACATACCTTAGAGTTCATCTAGATTAATCCACAATTTTACATTTATTTTTAATGAACTAACATTTATATTTATCTTTTTTATCCTTAATATATAAGAAAAGAAAGAGAAGCAACAAAAACGCTTATAACACAAATAGGTATAGAAGAAAATTCCAGTTAATTTGTATTGACTAATGCATGACTCATTCTGCTCATCTACTTTACAAATGAGGTATAACCTAAGGTGATCACTAAGTGGAAGGACTAGATTTTCGATCCACCTCTTACAATGTCAAAATTCAGGTTCTTCCTATCATGTCACACTACAATAAATAAATGTGTTCTTAGCTTGATTACTATAAATTAATTATTTGTTTATAGATTACTTTTCTGCATGTGTCTCTTGACATACAATTGTTAGTATTTTTTCCTCTGTTCTTTACAGTAATATTGTCAGATAATGATAGTGCCTCTACACTACATTTGATCTTTTGGGCTAGAAGATCACTAAGTAAATAAAATGCATTCTTTTATATGCATTTAATAAACTGTAAATAAAATGACAATTTTTATGACTCAATTTCATTGCTCATTTATATGAATTATTAGGCATTTTTATTCCTTAAAATATTTCCAAAATTTGGCTTTCGGAAAAAGCTGAGGATTTAAAGTCCTTTACTGATAGTTCTTCTACACAGGAAGTAATCTGGAAGCCTCCCTTGGGTCATATGGAAACATGCTGTGTGTAATCCAATGAGAGAA
Source organism: Sminthopsis crassicaudata (assembly GCF_048593235.1). Lineage (NCBI taxonomy): Eukaryota > Metazoa > Chordata > Mammalia > Dasyuromorphia > Dasyuridae > Sminthopsis > Sminthopsis crassicaudata. Next base: position 183,652,233 of record NC_133619.1, on the reverse strand, counting down.
GAACATACTGAAATAAGGAAGAAAATCACACTGGTTGGAACAAGAATGGCAGCTTGTCTGAAGTTTGAGGCATTCAAATCAGTGTTCTGGTATTTAGAGTTGTAATCTAAATGGAGTTCTCAATTCTGCAGTGTTTAGAGAAAAGTTATCCCTTGACAAGAATGTTTTTCTTTCAGAGGAAAGGTACTCATACACAGCTAATAAATATTTATATGATTGTAACAACTAATACAACATACCATAATATTCAGACAACCTTGCAAACAAGTACAAATACTTTACCATTATGTTGTTTGTTTTTTTTCCATAGAATACATTTATTTGAAATAAACCATAAAACCAACTAGATTTCTGTTTCTGAAATCCTCAAGCCAATGGACATTAAGTGGGAGGAAAGGGAGTGGAAAAACATAAGGGTGAAACCAAGAGAAAAAACTTCCAAGTTACAAGATATTTGATAGAAACCATCCTGGGAAGCTTCAAGGTAGGATATGTTGAACTGGCAGACTTGAGGTTAATTATATCGCTTTTAACCCTTGACACTCAAGTTAAGCTTCATGGCTTGTGGGATGAGGAAGGTCAGAGAAACAAATGTTGGACTTTTTGGATTCTCTTTTTAAATCTTCTTTCCTTTAGTGTGAGTTGATTTTCTATGCCAGAGGTCAGAAACTTGATGGTGAAACTAATACTGTACATCAAATGAATATTTATTAACAACATATTTGTCTAATTCAAAATATACCATGACTATTGGCATTGGCAAAAATAATTTCCCCTGTTGCTTCACAGTTTAATACATCCCACTTGAAAGTAATCTTACCTCTACTATATTTCTTCCAATTTACTAGCAAATACCATTTTGGTGAGCTAATGAGAGGATCTGGACAGGAAGTTGCTCAATATTAGATTTTTGTCATGGATATCATTCTCCATAAAAATGCTACCAAACCAAGACTCTTTGATAGAGATGAAGGAGCTATTTGTATTCTGTATATGTCAAACAAAAGGCAGACCAGATGTGGCATAAAATACATTTAAGTCCTATCACAGCAGCACTTGTTACATTATGCATATGTATCTCTGTGCTTGAGGGGATTTTCTCACACAATCTTAATATGGTGTGTTCAGTGAGCTCTAGAAATAAAAAAATAAAATAAAGTGAACTCTATTTAAAAGGTCTTGGATCCTCATCTTCTATGAGTCATTGATTGTTGACCTATGTAAAGGCATTTGTATCGACCAGGAAACTTCCTAAAAGAATCATAGATTTCAAGATATGAAAGGAACATTTCAGATCACCTAGACTAAACAAGACCCATAAAGAATTCCTAGTGGAATTCTTTAAACACTCTGTTTAAAGAGTGATAAGGAGAGGGGACTCTTCATCTCTTTAGAGAGCCCATTGTCCTTTTGTACACTTCTAAATGCTGGCAATTGTTCTTGACATAAAGAAGAAATACCAGGACTTCCAGCCAAGATGGCGGTGTGGAGGCAGACAGCTGCTGGAGCTCCACGTTTTCTCTCAGTACTTACTTCATGACAAGCTTCTGAATTAATGCTTGACTGGTAAAGAAACCCACAAATAATCACCAACAGAAGACATCCTTGAAATTCACCAGAGAAGGTCTGTGTTTGCTTGGGGGAGGGGACAAACAGACTGGGCACAGACTGAGGGCAGGCAGCAAGATCAAGGCAGGCAGCTCACACAGCTCAGACTGGAGGGGGGAGGGGAGAGATCTCTTCCCTTTCTGCAAAAAGACTTTTACCCCAGTATGGATGTTCCATCTTGGCAGCAAGCCAGGAGCAGCACAGAGGGTGTAAACCCTGAAGGTGAAGAATAAAACCTCAGAAAGCTAGCATCCCTCAGGACCCAGCCACCCCCAGCCCCACTCGGAGTTACTCAGCATGTTCTTGGAGCCTCAGAGTGAAGACACTGCAAGCAGTCATCACTGGTCTTCTAATGCCTCGCTGCTATCTCCCACAGTCTGTAGAGGAAGCCCAGTAACACCATCCAGCCCCATCCTCCCCCCTAACAGAGACCAATTCTTTCTCTTGTCAATTTGTTTTCTCTGATTTCCACTCTGACAAAATGACAGCTTCTGTATGGAAAGAGAGCAGACTTCAAACCCTGAGGAGACTAAAAGCAGATTGTCTCCAGTGGAATCCCCTAAGGGGGATATGATCTGTTCCTCAATACATAAGACTCTCATACAGGAAATCAAAAGGCTCTCACAAGAGAGCTAGAAAAGAAATGGGAAAAGGAAAGGGAAGCTTGGCAAGAGAGTCTGGAGAAGTCATCCCAGGAATTTAAAGACAGAGTGGATAAAGAAAACAAATCATTGAGAAATAAAATTAGTGAGTTGCAAAAAGAAAACAGTTCTCTAAAAAATAAAATGGATTAAATAGAAAAAAATTCCATAGAAGAAAAAAACTCACTTAAAAACTCAATTGGACAATTACAAAAAGATATAAAAAAAGTGAATGAAGAAAATAAATCATTGAAAATTAGACTCGAACAAGTAGAAATGAATGACTCAAGGAGAAACCAAGAAGTAGTCAAGCAAAACCAGAAAAACGAAACAATTGAAAAGAATGTCAAGTACCTTATTGGAAAGACAACAGAACTGGAAAACAGATCCAGGAGAGACAATTTGAGAATAATCAGACTCCCTGAAAAATGTGAGGGAAAAAAAAGCTTGGACACTATTTTTGAGGAAATTATCAAAGAGAACTGCCCAGACGTTTTGGAAGCAGAGAAATAGACATTGAAAAAAATTCATCGATCACCTACTGAAAGGGACCCTAAAATCAAAACGCCAAGAAATATAGTGGCCAAGTTCAAGAACCATCAGACAAAGGAAAAAGATATTAGAAGCTGCTAGAAAAAAGCAATTCAGATATGGAGGAGCCACAATAAGGATAACTCAGGATCTATCAGCGTCTACATTAAAGGAGCTAAGGGCCAGCAATATGATATTCCAAAAGACTAAGGAACTTGGTATGCAGCCAAGAATAACTTACCCAGCAAAAATTATCATCGTTTTCCAGGGAAGAAGATTGACATTTAACAAAATCAATGAATTCCATCTATTCTTGATGAAAAAAACAGATCTACACAAAATGTTTGATCTTCAAATAAAGAACTCAAGAGATTTCTAAAAAGATAAAAGAGAAATCTTGAGAACTATATTTCTGCCATAAAGATATGTAAAGAACACATGTATAATTTGTCCTAGAAACTAGAGGTGGAAAGGAAATTATATCATAAAAAAGGGTAAAGTGGTGGTACTACATCTCATGAAGAGGCAAAGGTAACCTATTACATCTGAGAGAAAGAAAGGAAGGGAATGAACATAGTGTGTATCAATAGACATATTCGATTTATGGTGAAACTTCTTCCACTTCATTGAAAAGTGAGAGGGAACGAGTAAGCTAAGGGGAAGGAAATACAGAAATTGTTCGAAAAAGGAGTAAAATAGGAAGAGGAATTTAAGGTGAGGGAGGGATACTAAAAAGAGAGGGCTGTGAAAAGCAAGTGGTATTCAAAAGTTTAATACTGGGTAGGAGGGTAAGAGGGAAGGAAAGGAGAAAAACATAAGCCGGGGTTAACAGGATGGCAAGCAATATAGAATTATTCATTTTAACCATAAATGTGAATGGGGCAAACTGCCTCATAAAGAGGAAGCAGTTAGCAGACTGGATTAAAAGTCAGAATTCCACTATATGTTGTTTACAGGAAACACACCTGAAACAGGGTGATACATTCAAACTAAAAGTAAAAGGGTGGAGCAGAATCTATTATGCTTCAGGCAAAACCAAAAAAGCAGGAGTAGCTATCCTCATCTCAGATCAAGCAAAAACAAAAATTGATCTAATTAAAAGAGATAAGGAAGGGCATTATATCCTGCTAAAGGGCAGCATCAATAATGAAGCAGTATCAATATTAAACATATATGCACCAAGTGGTGCAGCATCTAAATTCTTAAAAGAGAAATTAAGAGAGCTGCAAGAGGAAATAGATAGCAAAACTATAATAGTGGGAGATCTCAACCTTGCACTCTCAGAATTAGATAAATCAAACCACAAAATAAATAAGAAAGAAGTCAAAGAGGTAAATAGAATACTAGAAAACTTTGATATGATAGATCATTGGCGAAAGCTAAATGGAGACAGAAAGGAATACACTTTCTTCTCAGCAGTTCATGGAACCTGATGGGCAAATTTGAAACTAGTATGAAGCAAGTAGTAATTAGCCCATACTTAATACCATATACAAAGATAAGGTCAAAATGGGTTCATGATTTAAACATAAAGAGTGATATTATAAGCAAATTAGAATACAGGGTAGTTTACCTTTCAGATCTGTAGAGAAGGAAAGAATTTGTGTCCAAAGAAGAACTGGAACTCATAACTGAAAACCAAGTAGATAATTTTGATTATATTAAGTTAAAAGGTTTTTATACAAACAAAATGCAGACAAGTTCATAAAGGAAGCAATAGATTTGGAAAACATTTTTATATTTAAGGGTTTTGATTAAGGCCTCACTTTTTATTTAATAGTTTTTATTTACCAGATATATGCATGGGTAACTTTACAATATTGACAATTGCCAAACCTTTTGTTCTAATTTTTCCTCTCCTCCCCACCCAGATGGCAGGTTGACCTATACATGTTAAATATATTAAAGTATAAATTAAATACAATATATGTATGCATGTCCAGACAGTTATTTTGCTGTACAAAAAGAATCAGACTTTGAAATAGTGTGCAATTAGCCTGTTAAGGAAATCCAAAATGAAGGTAGACAAAAATAGAAGGATTATGAATTCTATGTAGTGGTTCATAGTCATATCCCAGAGTTCCTTCGCTGAGTATAGCTAATTCAGTTCATTACTGCTCTATTGGAACTGATTTGGTTCATCTCATTGCTGAAAATGGCCACATCCCTCAGAATTAATCATCATATAGTATTGTAGTTGAAGTATACAACGATCCCCTGGTCCTGCTCATTTCACTCAGCATCAGTTAATGTAAATCTCTCCAGGCCTTTCTGAAATCATCCTGCTGGTCATTTCTTACAGAACAATAATATTCCATAATATTCATATTCCACAATGTTTTTAGCCATTCCCCAATTGATGGGCATCCACTTAGTTTCCAGTTTCTGGCAAGGCCTCCTTATAAAAACATATAGAGAATTGAATTAAATTTTAAGAATTGAAACCATTCTCCAAATGATAAATAATTAAAGGACATGAACAATTTTCAGATGAAGAAATTAAAACCATTTCTATTCATATGAAAAGGTGCTCTAAATCACTATTAATACTCTGATCAATAAATTGCAATTTAAAATGCAAATTAAGACAACTCAGATACCACTACACACCTTTCAAATTGGCTAAGATGATAGGAAAAGATAATGATGAATGTTGAAGGTGATGTGGGAAAACTGGGAAACTAATAAATTTTTGATGGAATTGTGAATGAATTCTACCATTCTGGAGAGCAATTTGTAACTATGCTCAACCATCTATCAAAAGTGTGCATACCCTTTGATCCAGCAGTGTTTTAACTGGCCTTCTATCCCAACAAAATTTTAAAGGAGTGAAAGGAACCCATATGTGCAAAAATATTTGTGGCAACCCTTTACATAGTGGTAAGAAGGTAGAAACTGAGTGGATGACCATCAGTTAGAGAATGTCTGAATAAGTTATGGTATATGAATGTTATGGATTATTATTGTTCCTTAATAATGATCAGGAGGATGATTTTAGAGAAGCCTAGAGAGACTTACATGAACTGATGGTAAGTGAAATGAGAACAAGGAGACCATAGTACATGGCAACATCAATATTATATAACATTCAATTCTGATGAATGTGACTCTTTCTAACAATGAGAATGATCTTGTGATGAAGAGAGCCATCTACACCCAGAGAGAGGACTGTGGGAACTGAATGTGGATCACAACATAACATTCTCACTCTTTTTGTTGTTGTCTTGCATTTTGCTTTTTTTATTCATTTACTTTCCTTTTTGATCTGATTTTTCTTGTGCAGCAAGAGAATTGTACATATATATATGTATATATATATATATACATACATATATATATAATATACACACCCACACACACATATATGTCTATAAATATTGAATTTGACATATATTTTAACATGTATAACATATTCAATTGCTTGACATTCTTAGGGATAAGATGAGTGGAAGGAAGGGAAAATCTGAAACGCAAGGCTATGCAAGAGTCAATGTTGAAAAATTATCCTTGCATATGTCTTGAAAATAAAAAAAGCTTAAAAGAAGGTAATGCATGTCAGCACCTACTCTGTATTTTTAAAGAGTTGTCTGATGACCCTGAGGACTTAAGAGATTGCCCAAATTCCAAGTGGGCATATGTATGCCTTAAAGTTGATATTTCTTATTATAAAGCTAGTTTTCTAGATATCTAGAAAGCCACATCTTAGTCTCTGTAGGCAAATTAAGATTAGTGAAAATATGAATAACAAGTAAAAATTTAATTTATATTAAAAGAGGAAAATAAAGCTCAAGAAAAGGTGCAGATCTTCACTTGGCATAAATGGGATGATAATAACTAAAAAGCAAAAAAGAAGAAAGATATGTTTTACTATTCAAAAAAGAAGGAGCTTTGCACTGCAAATAGTGTAATGAAAATGGAGGAGAATAAAAGTGCTTTTCCCCAACTTGCATTCCTGCATTCCAAAATGGGGGACCCTTTCTGCTAAGGCTTTAGTCAGATAAAGCTTAAGAAGTTTCTCAACTATTAACAACCTGACAGGGTTGAGTCAGGGGTGAGAAATAGGAGGAGGACAGACTATAGGTTTTGAGATGATTTAGAAGGCTATTGTAAAAATGTAGGTGAAAGTTCATGTAGAACTTGATTAGAGTGGATGAGGCTGAGATCAAATGAAGAGGACACAACAGTCTATGGACATAGAAACAGCATAATGTTGGTGTATGGACTCTATGAAACGATGAAGAGGAGAAGAAAATATGCTAATGAATTTTCAAACCTGAGGACAGGTTAGATGATAGAATCATTTAGAAATAATAAAGTAAGTCTAGACCCCAAGCAGCTTGGGAGTGGAGTGTATAGAGGGGTATTGAATTTGGTTTAATACAAAGTAAGCACACCTGTTTTTGTTGTAGTACTAATTGTGTAAATAATTAGATATCCTAGGGAGGCAATGTAGAAAGAGAAGAAAAGAGCCAAAAAGAGGTCTCTGAGGAATGCCAGCATCTTTAAGCCAAAATGATGATAATGTGTGCTGCTTAACATATAGGTATTGAGAGAAACCAGAAATGAACCCAAAAACAAATAGGAAAAAAACACATTTCTGTGTACCTTGTATTTGAAATTAGAAACCTAAAAGGCAAAGTCTGCATATACTTTATATGTTTTATATAGGACATGACATATTTTAGGTTACTATTCATGCCATTAGTTAATCAAAATTAAATAATTTGCTCAACAAAATCATCAACTCAGAATATTTAAAATCCATTTTAAACCAAAAGAGCAATGAACCTAAAATAGCAATGGATACATGAAATTTCCAGGGCTTATAATGTCATTTGGGAAGAAGAGAGGAGGAATTGAGCCAAGATTAATTTATAGATATAAATATATAAATTTATAATTTATAGCAACATAAAGCAGTATAGATTTGCTTTATGTTAATTGATGAACAAATAAAGAAAGTTTGAGGGTTTTTTTTTGAAAGTTTGAATTTGAAATTTTGAGAAATTTTTACCTTTATTCTGTATGTATCACCCTGTTCAGGTGTGTTTCCTGTAAACAATATATTGTAGGATTCTGGCTTTTAATCCTGTCTGCTAACTGCTTCCTATTTATGGGGGAGTTTACCCCATTCACATTTATGGTTAAAATAACTAATTCTATATTGCTTTCCATCCTGTTAACCCCTGCTTATGCTTTTCTCTTTTCCTTCCCTCTTACCCCACTCCTCAGTATTAACTTTTGGGCCCCACTTGCTTTTCACAGCCCTCCCTTTTTAGTATCCCTCCCCCACTTTAAAGTTCCTCCCCCTATTTTACCTATTTTTCAAACAATTTCTATATTCCCTTCCCCTTAGCTTACCCCTTCCTTTTTCACTTTTCCCCTCCCACTTTTCAATGAAGTGGAAGGAGTTTCACCATAAATCAAATATGTCTATTGATACACACTATGTTCATCCCCCTCCATTCTTTCTCTAAGATATAATAGGTTACCTTTGTCTCTTCGTGAGATATAGTAGCACTACTTTACCCTTTTTTATGATATAATTTCCTTTCCACCTCTAGTTTCTAGAACAAATTATACATGTGTTCTTCATATATCTTTATGGCAGAAATATAATTCTCAAGATTTCTTTTTACCTTTTTGGAAATTTCTTGAGTTCTGTATTTGGAGATCAAACTTTTGTTTAGATCTGTTTTTTTTTTTTCATCAAGAATAGATGGAATTAATTTATTTTGTTAAATGTCCATCTTCTTCCCTGGAAAAAGATGCTCATTTTTTCTCGGTAAGTTATTCTTGGCTGCATACCAAGTCCCTTAGTCTTTTGGAATATCATATTGCAGGCCCTTCTATCCTTTAATGTGGATGCTGATAGATCCTGGGTAATCCTAATTGTGGCTCCTCCATATTGGAATTGACTTTTTCTAGCAGCTTGCAATATTATTTTTCCTTCATCTGATGGTTCTTGAACTTGGCCATTATATTTCTTGGCATTTTGATTTTAGGGTCCCTTTCAGTAGGTGATTGATGAATTTTTTTCAATGTCTATTTTACCCTCTGTTTCTAAAACTTCTGGGCAATTCTCTTTGATAATTTCCTGTAAAATAGTGGCCACGCTCTTTTTTTTTCCTCATATTTTTCTGGGAATCCAATTATTCTCAGATTGTGTCTCCTGGATCTATTTTCCAGGTCTGTTGTCTTCCCAAGAAAGTACTTGACATTCTTTTTCATTGTTTCATTTTTCTGGTTTTTGCTTGACTGATTCTTGGTATCTCCCTTTGGTCATAAATCTGAAACCCCCTTAACTTCTCCTTTAAGAATTTTGATTCTACAATACTTAGTGCTTATATATTTAATGTTGATATTACTGCATTGTTTAGGCTACCTTTTTAGCAAGATGTAACTTCATACTTATCTTTTTTTAATTAGGTCTTTTTTGTTGTTGTTGTTTGTTTGTTTGTTTTAAGCCAGTTGCTACTGTTTTGTTGTTGTTGACCTGATAATTCTGTAATTTGGCTATAATATTCATTGGAGGCTTTATTTTGGGATCTCTTTCCTGATGGGTTGTTTATCTCAATGTCAATTTTGTCCTCTGTTTCCAGAACATCAGGGCAATTTTCCTCCACAATTTCTTGTAAAATACTCTCCAGATCCTCCTTTTGATTATGGTTTTCAGGTAGTCCAACGATTTTGTTATTGTCATTTCTAGACCTATTTGACAGGTCAGTTCCACCCCCCCACACCAAATGAGATCAGCCAAGAAGTTAAAATCTATGCTCAGGAGGAAAAAAAAAGCTTCTAAAGCTAAAGCATGGCTTCATCAAGATGATGCAGCAAACAGAAAAGAAAAAGGAGCTTGATACTTGTAGTATATAGTAATCTCCTTTTCAGAAAGAATGAAGCTCATCATTATGCTAGACATGTACTGGACATAATTTATATATCCAAACCCCCATTTCTACTTCTACGTCTGAAAGATAAGGGGTCAAACATATGATCATTATACTTTTCAGAAGATTAAAATTAAAAAAAAATTTGATTGAAAAAGCTGGAAAAATTAATTCTTATCTTGAGGTTTACTACAGTATTTGAACTACACTAGAGAGCTAGCTATATAGTGAAGAAGATTTAGAATTAAGATATGCCTGTCTGTGTGATCCTCAGCAAACTCTTTGTCATAGAGTGATGTCTACTCATCATTGGTGGAAGGGTTCTCCTCACTGGAAGTTGCAGACCCAAATGAAATTGCAAGCCCAGTGAAATAATAGATACATGGATAGATATTAAGGACCAACAGCTGTTTCACAGTATTGGACAAAGTTACTGAGCATGTTGTTGACAGAAAATTAATTGTGTTTCCATAGAACAAAAAACAGGGAATTGTTAAGAATCATGCCTAAGTGTGAAGGGGCAGGTCAGTTTTCTAAAAGTTCCCTCAGCTCTGAATCATGACAACCCTGAAAGAATTGCAAATCAGCCTTTACTGACACAGATGTTGCTTGTGGATTGGGAATGAAATAAATTTGAGGCAAGAAGGAAGAGGAGAAAGGTCAGAGAATACAACTGCCTCTCAGTCTCCTTGTAACATTATTATCCTCTCACATGAAGGGATCCATTTTGCTGGTCTGAGTTGAATCCACAATGTAATATTCTTCTTTAAAATGTAATGTTCTCTGGGAGCAGGTTTCTTGGGGGGCTTCTGGAGGCAGCCTTTGCTTCACTTTCAGTTCAGAGTAATAATCACCCTGAATGAAGCCAGGAGTTAAAGTCAAAATCCTTTATTTTTCCTTCAAGTCTTGTCTCCTTCCTTGGGGCTCGGCTAGTTTTCTGGAGGCCTTTTGTAGTCTTTGTTCTGAGAGCTTAAGCTGCCTTCTCTGACTTGTGAATCTCCTTGACTCAATCCTGGTTGAGGCTCCTAGCTTATATAATGCTCTCTTAAAGGTGTGAATCTTATAGAACTCTAATAAGTACAAAGTACATTAGTGAACTATAGAACTGTTAAGCTCCATGGTAAATTAGATAATTATTGTCTTTACCAATTCTAGTGATTTAGCACTTTGTAAGAATCCTAACACCCCAGCAGCCACTGGCAGGTGGCTCCCATAACATCCAGCAGCCACTAGCAAGTTGCTCCCATAATAGATAGATTGTCCAGTTTCCTTTGTACATTTAAAAACATTATTCTGAGAAAGAACCCATAATCTTTCTACCCAAAGAGTTAATGACAAAAATAAGTTATATATACTTATTATTTAAGGACATTGACTTTTCAATATCAGTGACAAACTGATCATTTATCCTCATATAAAAGCAAGTCTCCACTTGATTATTTGTGTAACCTTACAATGTAAAGCTTTCAATGAAAAAAGAGAGTTAAACTCTATAAGTAACCATAATAAAAAGGAAAGTGACATCAAAGTACAAAAGAAAATGCTAAGCAAAGTATTACAAGAAATTTAAGGAAAAAGTTTTCATTTTTAAGTATCAGAGACAGATGTTTCAACACACACACACACACACACACACACACACACACACACACACACTTGTGTGCAGTGCACATCTCTCTAACACATCTAAATCCATATAATCAAAGAAGGGTCAAATACTTCAATGGAGATAATTACAATAATTGATCAACACAAGGACATAATACAATTTTAATATGTTAAAAATGTTCTTCACACAGAAACATTTATCAGGCAAAAATGTCCTGTTTATTAAATCTTTGAAACAATTCATCAATCAATGTTGTAAATTTAGTGTTAAGGAATATAATTTCATCATAAGTTGTAATTCTTTCATCACTTACACAGAAGTAAAAGACTTTTGGATATTAGACTTTTATTCAGTGTTATACAGAGCAATGATGATACACACAAAGCATTTTTATGATTATTAAAATCACAAGTTGTAATTCTTTAATCATACAGAAGTAAAATACTTTTTTCCTATTAGACTTATTCAGTGTTAAACAGAGCAATGATATCACACAGAAATCATTTTTTATGATTAGTAGAATCAGAAACACCTTGGCCCTACATTTGATATTCTGTCCTCCATTTCTTTACATTTATATCGACTGACTCCCATGTCTGAAATATGCACCTTCAAGTCTGCCTTAGAAAGTCCCTCTATCCTTTCAAAGTTTAGCTCAAGCACAACTTTCTATTTGAACCTTTTCTTAATCCTTCCATGTTGGTTTGCCCTCCCACACAAACTATTTTGGATTTAATCGCTAGATCTAGATCTAGATATAGAGATATATAGCGATTAAATATATATATTTTATATACTTCTAAACTATTTTGGATTTAATCGCTATAAAAAAATATATATATATATATATATATATATATATATATCTTTATATATAGTGATTAAATATCTATATATATCTATATATATTTTATATACTCCTATAAATAACTTTCTTATTTTCCTCATTAGAATAGAAGCTCCTAATAAGAAAATATTTTTTAAAAATTTCTTTGTATTTGTATCCCCAGGACATTTTATGGTGCCAAGTATGCAGTAAATACTTTGTAAATGCTTATTGATTGACTTATTCTAAGATTTTGTTCTACCTTAAGATTCATGTTTTCAGGACCAAAGTGTTTTGGCAATTGTATTGTCAAATATTAATGATTTCTCCTGACTGATTATGTTGCAGTGTTTGATACTCATTGGACTATTATGTGGTCCTGTGAATTGATTTCTGCTGATTGATAAATAAACTATCATATCCCACCCCTGTGACCTTTTAGGTCACCCTAAGGTAGGCTAGCTTGAGCTGATTTGAATTGGGTAGTTTCTCAATTAGTCAATTGTTCAGGGAAATTCTTATTACTATATAAACTAGAGTCAAGGAGCATGGGATACAGGAAGTAATTGTCTGGCTGATATAATACATAACCCTTCATTGTACCCCTCTCCTAATAAACAAACCGTAACAGCTTTATTAGTGGTAAACATATTCTTTAATTCACTTCTGACATTTAATATATATTAGTCACATATAAATATGTAGAGGTACATAACTGAGCTATCTTATAATGACTATGGTAAGTACCACGGTAAATATGAAATATCAAATAGTCTTAGCTTTTCTTTTAACACTTCTTAAAAAAAAAAAAAAGATTTAAAGAGCATGTGAAAAGAAAAAAAAAAGATAAAGAATTTTTTTTTAATTTTCTTGTAGTCCTTAAAATAAAATCATGTGATTAAAGTAAAAATCCAACAGAATATTAGGCATAAGATTTCTTTTATATATTACAGAATTATATAATAATAAATTCCCATAAATGTATAGGGTATTAAAGAATCAATCCAAATATTTTATAAATTCAATCACTGAGGTTCAATTTCAAATAGTTGGCCAATAACAAAATTTTGACTATAATCCTGTTTTTGTTTTCACTCTTGATTCAAAAATTATATTTCTACCACCTTTTTGAAAGGAAAAATGGTGAATATTGAAGCCTGCCAAAGATTATACTGTCAGTTACTAGGATCCTAAGGATCCTAATTTCTTCTTCTTTTTTTTTAATGGGAAATTTTTTTTACAACATTATCCCTTGTATACACTTTTCCAAATTTTTCCCTCCCTCCCTCTACTCCCTCACCTAGATGACAGGCAATCCCATACATAATAAATGTGTTACAGTATATCCTAGATACAATATATGTGTGTAAAACCAAATTTCTTGTTGCATGGTAGGAATTGGATTCCGAAGATATAAGTAACCTGGGTAGAAAGACAATAGTGCAAATATTTTACACTCATTTCCCAGTGTTCCTTCTCTGGGTGTAGTTGTTTTTGTCCATCATTGATCAACTGGAATTGAATTGGATCTTCTTTATGTTGAAGATATAGGATCCTAATTTCAGTGCTTCTTTTTTCTTCCTATTCTCATTTTCTGCCTTCAACTTCCAGGCCTCAAATTTAAAAAAATATACAAACCCAGCAATATTCTACATACTTTTTGGGTGAAGTATTGTATGTTGTATCCCCAAAAATAGTAAGCCTAATTATATTACTGACATCATCAACTATAATTGAAAATTTTCTCAGAAACATTAGGTATTAAACTTATGCAATAATTTACAAGTAAAATTTTCTGACATCTGCAATTCAAAACCAGTAATTTTATAGACCAGTCCATGCATAATCCTGTTTCTACTAAATCAGCATCCTTTCTCCTGATATTTTCCCCCAATGAGCCATACTAAGAGAAGAACAGCAGTTGTTCCTTACTAATTGATTATGGGAGTTCAACACTTTTTAATTCCACTGTAAAAAAATAATGTGACTAGTTTTGTAACTCATCATTGTTAAACAGATAAAATTTGCATTAACTTCTCAAAATATTTGTGAAAGTCTATATAGTATTATCTATATGTTCAGAAAATAGTTAATTATTTCATTCATGTGCAATATATCCTAAATAAATAAAATTATATCTTTACACAGTTTTCATCCAATCCATCTCATAATCATTATTAGATTAAAAAAAGTAGACTGGTTGAGGAAACTAAGAAGTGTTAGGCAATCTCCATAGAACACATTCTTTTATTAGCTCTATCATTTAGTGTTCAATCTTGAACAAATAGAAAAAATAGAAAAGAAAATTTAAGTTCAAATGCAGGCATTTCTGATATGTAGATGCAATAGTGAATAGGTTACTGGATAGCTCTAGGATTAAATGATGTCTCAGATTTTTTAGGTGTATAATCCTTAGTCACTTAATATCACTGTGCCTCAGTTTCCTCATTTTTTTTTTTCAAAAATGGGAGTTGGAGTCAGTCTCTAAGATCCCTTTTAACTCTATATCTATGAACCTGTGGATCTAACTTCTTATGATATCCAGCTTCATCAGTGATCAATTAATTTATTTCCCTATAATTCATTCTTAGATCTTAGAAACAAATACACAGTTGAAAACTATCTAAATTGCATATTTCCTTCTTTGTTGTTGTTTGTTGTGTTCAATTATCCTTGACTCTGTTACTCCATTTGGGTGCAAAGATACTGAAAGGGTTTGCCATTTACTTTCCTTTTTTTTTTTTTTTAATAATTTTTTATTATATATTTTTTATAATATTATCCCTTGTATTCCTTTTTCCAAATTATCCCCCCCTCCCTTTACTCCCTCCCCCGATGACAGGCTATCCCATATATTTTACTTGTGTTACAATATAACCTAGATACAATACATGTGTGTAAATAACATTTTCTTGTTGCACAATAAGCATTAGATTCCGAAGGTACATGTAACCTGGGTAGATAGACAGTAGTGCTAACAATTTACATTCACTTCCCAGTGTTTCTTCTCTGGGTGTAGCTACCTCTGTCCATCATTGATCAACTGGAAGTGAGTTGGATCTTCTTTATGTTGAAGATTTCCACTTCCATCAGAATACATCCTCATACAGCATTGTTGTTGAAGTGTACAGTGATCTTCTGGTTCTGCTCATTTCACTCAGCAACAGTTGATGTAAGTCTCTCCAAGCCTCTCTGTATTCCTCCTGCTGGTCATTTCTTACAGAGCAATAATATTCCATAACCTTCATATACCATAATTTACCCAACCATTCTCCAACTGATGGACATCCATTCATCTTCCAGTTTCTAGCTACAACAAAAAGAGCTGCCACAAACATTTTGGCACATATATGTCTCTTTCTGCTCTTTAGTATTTCTTTGGGATATAAGCCCAGTAGTAGCACTGCTGGGTCAAAGGGTATGCACAGTTTGATAACTTTTTGGACATAGTTCCAAATTGCTCTCCAGAATGGCTGGATTCTTTCACAACTCCACCAGCAATGTATTTGTGTCCCAGTTTTCCCACATCCTCTCCAACATTCATCATTATTTGTTCCTGTCATCTTAGCCAATCTGACAGGTGTGTAGTGGTATCTCAGAGTTGTCTTAATTTGCATTTCTCTAATCTCTAATCAGTAGTGATTTGGAACACTCTTTCATGTGAGTGGATATAGTTTCAATTTCTT
Source organism: Sminthopsis crassicaudata (assembly GCF_048593235.1). Taxonomy (NCBI): domain Eukaryota; kingdom Metazoa; phylum Chordata; class Mammalia; order Dasyuromorphia; family Dasyuridae; genus Sminthopsis; species Sminthopsis crassicaudata. Next base: position 183,636,442 of record NC_133619.1, on the reverse strand, counting down.
CATCTGAGAATTGTCTGTTTTTATTGAGAAATGTCCTTTGACCATTTCTCAATTGGAGAATGGTTCGGTTTCCTATAAATTAGGGTCAGTTCTCTATATATTTTGGAAATGAGACCTTTGTCAGAACCTTTGCTTTTAAAAATATTTTCCCAATTTGTTACTTCCCTTCTAATATTTTTTGCATTAGTATTATTTGTACAGAAACTTTTTAGTTTGATATAATCGAAATCTTCTATTTTGTGATCAATAATGATCTCTAGTTCTCCTCTGGTCATAAATTCCTTCCTCCTCCACAGGTCTGAGAGATAGACTATCCTCTGTTCCTCTAATCTATTTATTATCTCCTTCTTTATGCCTAAATCATGGACCCATTTTGATCTTATCTTGGTATATGGTGTTAAGTGTGGATCCAGATCTAATTTCTGCCATATTAATTTCCAGTTTTCCCAACAGTTTTTTCCAAATAATGAATTTTTATCCCTAATGTTGGTATCTTTGGATTCTCAAAGATTAGATTGCTATAGATGTACCCTTTTTTGTCCTTTGTATCTAATCTGTTCCACTGATCTACCAGTCTATTTCTTAGCCAATACCAAATGGTTTTGGTGACTGCTGCTATATAATATAGTTTTAGATCAGGTACACTTAGACTACCTTCCTCTGACTTTTTTTTTTTCATTAGATCCCTTGCAATTCTCGACCTTTTATTCTTCCATATGAATTTTGTTGTTATTTTTTCTAGGTCATTGAAATAGTTTCTTGGGAGTCTGATTGGTATAGCACTAAATAAATAGATTAGTTTGGGGAGTATTGTCATCTTTATTATATTCTCTCGGCCTATCCAAGAGCACTAAATGTCTTTCCAATTATTTAAATCTGACTTTATTTTTGTGGCAAGTGTTTTGTAATTTTTCTCATATAATTCCTGACTATTCTTTGGTAGATGGATTCCCAAATACTTTATACTCTCACCTTTTGTTTGGAATGGAATTTCTCTTTGTATCTCTTGCTGTCACATTTTGTTAGTGATATATAAAAATGCTGAGGATTTATGTGGATTTATTTTGTATCCTGCCACTTTGCTGAAATTTTGAATTATTTCTAGTAGCTTTTTAGCAGAGTCTTTGGGGTTCTCTAAGTATACCATCATGTCATCTGCAAAAAGTGATAGTTTGATTTCCTCATTTCCTACTCTAATTCCTTGAATCTCTTTCTCCGCTCTTATTGCCGAGGCTAGCATTTCTAGTACTATATTGAATAGTAATGGTGATAGTGGGCAACCTTGTTTCACTCCTGATCTTACTGGGAAAGGTTGTAGTTTATTTCTATTCCATATTATGCTTACGGACTGTCTTAAATATATGCTCCTGATTATTCTAACGAATAGTCCATTTATTCCTATACTCTCAAGAGTTTTTAGTAGGAATGGATGTTGGATTTTGTCAAATGCTTTTTCTGAATCTATTGAGATGATCATATGGTTCTTATTAATATGATTATTAATATGGTCAATTATATTAATAGCTTTCCTAATATTAAACCAGCCCTGCATTCCTGGAATAAATCCTACTTGATCATAGTGTATTATCCTGGAGATGATTTTCTGAAGTCTTTTTGCTAATATCTTATTTAAGATTTTAGCATCAATATTCATTAAGGAAAGTGGTCTATAATTTTCTTTCTCAGTTTTCGCTCTACCTGGTTTAGGTATCAGTACCATGTCTGTGTCATAAAAGGAGTTTGGTAGGACTCCTTCATCCCCTATTTTTTCAAATAATTTATATAACATTGGGGCTAATTGTTTTTTAAATGTTTGATAGAATTCACATGTGAATCCATCTGGTCCTGGGGATTTTTTCCTGGGGAGTTGATTAATAGCTTGTTCTATTTCTTTTTCTGAAATGGGACTATTTAAGCAATTTATTTCCTCCTCTGTTAATCTCGGGAGCCTATATTTTTGGAGGAAGTCATCCATTTCACTTAAGTTATCAAATTTATTGGCCTAACGTTGGGCAAAATAACTCCTTATTATTTCTCTAATTTCCTCTTCATTGGTGGAAAGATCCCCCTTTTCATTTGTAAGACTAACAATTTGATTTTCCTCTTTATTTTTTCTGATCAGATTTACCAAATGTTTATCTATTTTATTGACTTTTTCATAAAACCAACTCTTGGTTTTTTTCATTAATTCAATAGTTTTTTTTTTTTTACTTTCAATATTATTGATTTCTCCTTTTAATTTTTGTATTTCAATTAGTATTTGGTTGGGGGGTTTTAATTTGGTCTTTTTCTAGCCTTTTAAGTTGCAAGCCCAATTCGTTAATCTTCTCTTTCTCTATTTTCTTCAAATAAGCCTCTGAAGATATAAAATTTCCCCTTATTACTGCTTTAGCTGCATCCCACAGATTTTGGTATGATGTCTCATCATTGTCATTATCTTGGGTGAAATTATTAATTATTTCTATAATTTCCTCTTTCACTCAGTCATTCTTTAAGATGAGATTGTTCAGTTTCCAATTACTTTTTGGTCTATTTATCCCTAACTTTTTACTGAATGTAGCTTTTATTGCATTGTGGTCTGAGAAGAAGGCATTTATTATTTCTGCCTTCCTACATTTAATTTTGAGATCTTTATGTCCTAATATATGGTCAATTTTTGTATAGGATCCATGAACTGCTGAGAAGAAAGTATATTCCTTTCTACTGCCATTCAGTTTTCTCCAAAGGTCTATCATACCTAGTTTTTCTAATGTTCTATTTACTTTTTTAATTTCTTTCTTGTTTGTTTTGTGGTTTGATTTGTCTAAATCTGAGAGTGCAAGGTTGAGATCTCCCACTATTATAGTTTTACTGTCTATTTCTTCTTGCAACTCTCTTAACTTTTCCTTTAGAAAGTTAGATGCTATACCACTTGGTGCATATATGTTTAGTATCGATATGGCTTCATTATTTATGCTACCTTTCAGCAGTATATAGTTTCCTTCCTTATCTCTTTTAATTAGATCAACTTCTGCTTTTGCTTGATCTGAGATAAGGATAGCTACCCCTGCTTTTTTGGCTTTACCTGAAGCATAATAGATTCTGCTCCAACCTTTTACCTTTACTCTGTATGTATCTCCCTGCTTTAAGTGTGTTTCCTGCAGACAACATATTGTAGGGTTCTGATTTTTGATCCAATCTGCTATCCGTCTCCGTTTGATGGGATCGTTCATCCCATTCACATTTACAGTTAAAATTACTAATTCTGTATTTCCTGCCATCATATTATCCCCAGATTATGCTTTTTCCCTTGACCCCCCTGATCCCCCTCCCCAATATTTAATTTATAGACCCCCCTTGTGACACGCAACCCTCCCTTTTTTTTAGTAACCCTCCCCCCCTCCCTCCAAGTCCCTTCACTTATTCTCCTTTTCCTTTTCCCTTTTTCTCTCCCCCCTTTTAATGAGGTGAGAGAAAATTCTCTGAAAAACAAATATGTTAATTATTTACTCTTTGAGCCTCTCCTGATGAGAGTAAGATTCACACAATGATTCTCCCCCTTACTAAATTCCCTCAGATATGGTGTATTTTCTATGCCTCTTCCTGGGATGTAGTTTCCCTCTTTTTAACACTCCCTCCCCTTTTTCTGAAACGGCCTCCTTCCCTTTACTACAACCCCCTTTTTTTCTTTTATATCAGTAAAATCAAATTATCCATGAGTACTTTTTATATACCCACAACAGAGGTACAGTTCTCAAGGGTTCTGTGTACTTTTTTCTGTTTCTCTTCAGTCTTGTGGATGTAGATCAAAATTTTTGTTTGTCTGTTTTTTGTTTTTTTTTCTTAGAAACATATTGAATTCCTCTATTTCATTGAATGACCATCTTCTTCCATGGAAAAAGATGCTAAACTTAGCTGGGTAGTTCATTCTTGGTTGCAGTCCTTGATCTTTTGCATTACGGAATATCAGGTTCCAGGCCCTTCTGTCTTTTAATGTGGAGGCAGCCAGATCTTGAGTAACCCTTATTGTGGAACCTTGGTATTTAAATTGTTTTTTTCTAGCTGCTTGCAGGATTTTCTCCTTTGTGTGGTAATTCTGCAGCTTAGCCACTATATTCCGTGGTGTTCTTTTTTTAGGGTCTATTTCAGAAGGAGTTCGATGAATTCTTTCCACATCTACTTTCCCTTCTGTTTCTATTATCTCTGGATAGTTCTCTTTGATAATTTCCTGTAAAATAGAATCTAGGCTCTTTTTTTGGTCATAGTTTTCGGGAAGTCCAATGATCCGCAGATTATCTCTCCTAGATCTATTTTCCAGGTCTATAGATTTTCCCAGTAAGTATTTGACGTTGTTCTCCAGCTCCTCATTTTATTTTTTTGTTTTGTTTGACTGATTCTTGGGTTCTCTGTGAATCATTCATTTCTATTTGTTCCATCCTGACTTTTAAGGAGTTATTTTCTTCTTTCACAGTTTTTAGTTCTTTTTGTAAAGGCCCAATTTCGTTTTTAAATGAATTATTTTGCTCTATTGAATTTTTTTTCCATTTCCCTAATTTTTTTTTGAGAATTATTTTCTTTTTCCAATTCAGAAATTCTATTTTCTTGAGACTTTTTTATCTTTTCCAATTCAGAAATCCTACTTTCCTGTGATTTTTTAACCTTTTCTAATTCATAAAATTTGTTTCCCTGCATCTCCTGTGAATTCTTTATTTTTTCCAACTCCAATTTCAGGACGTTGTTATTCTCTATCATAGCTTCCCTTTCCTTTCCCCATTTTTCTTCAAACTCCCTTAACTTTTTAATACTGTCTTCTAGGAGAGAGTTATGTGATGGGGGCAGGAATCATTCCCCTTTAGGTTGTTATCTGCTGAATCTTTGCTGTTAACTTCCTCGGGGTTGGATACCCGCTCTTTCTCTGTGTAGAAGGAATCTATAGTTTTTCTGGCTTTTTTGTTCATATTTAAAAAATCTTTTGGGGTCTGTCCCTGGGGTAGGAAATTATTTATTTACTTCTTTACCAGCTTCCTCCCAGACTGGATGGATACAGCGGTTCTTGGGCCTGAGCTAAGATAGAGCTCTGGGATAGAGTTCCCCACCCCCTCCCTGGAAGTGCCTCAGAGATGACTAGCACTGCTGTGCCTTGAGGGCGTTGTGTTCTAGCGGCTTCCCTGACGTTTGAGATTGAAGTAAAGAAGGCACAAAGCCCAGCCTATGCTTCCCGGTGGGGCGTGGATGTCTGCAGCAGGTGACGTGAAAAGCCCCTGCGCTCAAGCTGGAAGTGTCTGCCAGAAACCGTGGCCCCTAGTTCAAAGGTTCCGCTTCTCTGGGACTTCCTGGAGCTGAGTTCCACTCCCTTCAGCTGAGCTAGGCAGTGTGTGTTGCCTTGGGACATATCCGCCCACTTGTCAATCTCTTTAACTAGTCTCAGGTGGGAGCTAGAGGCCACACCCCCTGGTGCAGAGATCTGCTGAGTCCCCCCCCTGGACCTGGGAAAATCTAATCTATCTGAATTTTTAAAGTGTTTAGATTTCCCTTCTGAACTGCTATATTATAAGCAGAGAAGAGCTAACAGCCTGTGCCAGATTCCTTTATCTCAGTGGCTTCTCTGATCCCAGAGCCCTCCCCAGTGTGATCAGCGCAGTATGCTACCACCCAGCCGTCTGTGCTGGCCTCTCTTCTTCCTCCCCTGGGGACTGACCTTTTCTGTTGAAACTCCAGATTCTCTTCAGCTGGTAAGTCGTGCTTCCAGTCCTTGTGGTATCTATCAGTCCAGAGCTATTTCTGAGGCTATTTATCTAATTGGTTGTGAGGGAGTAAGGACGTTCACAGAGTCGTGTGTTTCTTCTCCGCCATCTTGGCTCCTGCCATTTACTTTTCAAGCTGATTTTAGAGATGAGGAAACTGAAGCAAACAGGGTTAAGTGACTTGCCCAGGGTTATACAGCTAAAAAGTATCCAAGGCCAGATTTAGTCACATGAACTTTTGTCTTCCTGATTCCAGGTTCAGCATGCTATTCATTGTGACACTTAGTTGCTTATTTTTTACTTTAAATTCTCCCTTTTTATTAACCTACAAAAACATGGTTCATTATTTAATAGTTTTATTTCTAAGATCTTGGTTCCAAATTTCAGTCTCCAGGATATCTAAACTTTCTTCTTAATGAAATAAAATCCAAGGGGATAGAAAAGTCATAGGAAAATCTTAATATTATCTTCAACTGGTAATTTATCTGAAATAAAAGTAGTTTATTTATATACTACAAACTAATATTGGCCTAATTCCCTTTGCTTTCTTCCCAAATGATATTATGAGTCATGCCAAACTAACTTTATTTGCATTTCTGATAGGCTTGCTAGACTTACCAAATTAAGGGACGGAAATACACTTAGTAAATCTTAATTTTGCAAAGGCATTTGACAAAATTTTACATAAATATCATATGACTATGGATAAAAAAGCTAGTTCAAGATCCCTCACTTGTTTGTTGATTTAACAAGTTTATGAAACCATTTTCAATAATTACTTAAGGAAAAGATAAAGAAATACATATTCACTGTATTAATTCATAGTTATAATTCAATTAGAAAAAATCTGACTGAATAAACAGAACTGAAATTTTAATCAGTGGATTAATGTTACCTTTTTTTTTTTTTTTGCTTTAAGTACTGAAAGATCAAATTGTGTATAACTCAAATGGCAATGTAGATATCTTGGAGATGCAAAGCATATCTCAATAATCAGTATTCTTTTTTTACTATTTTTATTTCTAAAAAGTACATTCACTTTTATTTTCAGGTCCAGATTCTCCCCCTTCTCTCATCTATATTTGCTATTCCTTGAGTAGAAAAGAAAAGCAAAACAAATAAATGTGTATAACCATATGACATATGTTCCAATATTAGAACATTAAAAACAAGAACAAATTATGCTTCAATTTATACATTTGAATCTGTCCATTCTCTATCAAGAGATGAATAGTACATTTCACCCTGAATCCTTTGGGATTGAGGTTATTGTGTTGATTGGAGTTACTAAATGTTTCAAAGGTGATAATTTCTTATGATATTGTTGTTACTGTGTAAGTTGTTTTCATTGTTTGTTGCAGGCTATTTCCAGTGATGATTTGCATGCAATAAATGACAAAGAAATGCATATCTAGAAAAGGTTAGTCTTGTTCTGAAAGCAAGTTAAAAAGGAGATTGGGCATTATAAGTGCTGTATTGGTAATCCTGAATTATCAAAAGACCTTGAGAAAGGTATCTTTCATAGAACAAGTTTTGGGGACAAAGGAGGAGTGGGATAGAACACTGGAAAACATATTTCATCAGATGAGAAACCATGGAAGGACTGTGAGCCACAATTATATACAAAATACAGTATTCATTTTATTGATGAAATCCAACTCCATTGAAAGAATGCATAAAGAAATTAAAACCAAATATTAAATAAAATAAAATTGGAGACATAATAGATATTTTAAGAAGGGTTCAATTGTCCATGTTTAGACTCAAAAAATTTTCATGAACACATCATGATTTGATATCAATTCAGATGAATAAATACATTATGAGGAAAGACTTACACTCTGGTTAAAAACTACAAAAACCCCAATGAAGTTATAGTTACATTAATTATACTATAGGATTCAGAAAAGGGAAATAAAATGTCCATTTACCTGTGGGTTGATTAGACCACACTTGGTGGAATTTTATATCTAGTTCTTGTTACACCAAGAGAGACATGTACATATATGCCGCTAAAAGAAAATCAATAAAAATTACTAGTAGTATGAAAAAATATGTCTCATGTGAATTGCAAAGGAGAGATGGAGAAGAAAAGATAGGATAGGAAATGGAAGTCATTTTCAAATATCCAAAGGATGGATATGAATATGATAATGCTGCATTGCTATGGGAGGATTGGGAGCAAGAATAGATTTAGGATCAGCCAATGGTGGAGTTACTGAGAAGGCAGGTTTAGACATTTAACAGAAAAAAAATTCTTATGATGATGGCTGCCCAGCAATAGAATGGGATAGTTATAAAACATGAACTTATTATTTTGGTAATGTTAAAGCAGAAAGTGAATAAGTATCTATTATATATGATGCAGAGGTATTTCTGAATTGAGTAGAGGCTTGGAGAAACTTACATTATCTGATGCTGAGTGAAATGAGCAGAACCAGGAGATCATTATACAGTTCAACAACAATACTGTTTGAGGATGTATTCTGATGGAAGTGGATATCTTCAACAAAGACATGATCTAACAGATCCAATTGATCAATAATGGGCAGAATCAGCTACACCCAGAGAAGGAACACTGGGAAATGAGTGTAAACTGTTTGCATTTTTGTTTTTCTTCCCAGGTTATTTTTACCTTCTGAATCCATTTCTTCCTTAGCAACAACAAATATAACAACAACAAATTTGGCTCTGCACACATATATTGTATCTAGGATATACTATAACATATTTAATATTATGAGAATGCCTGCCATCTAGGGGAGGAGGTGGAAGGAAGGAGGGGAAAATTCAGAACAGAAGGGAGTACAAGGGATAATTTTGTAAAAAAAAAATACCTATGCATATGTACTGTCAAAAAAAGTTATAATTATAAAATTAATTTTTAAAAAAGCAGATCTATGACCAAATAAAAGATAGAGAGTATCATGAAATGTAAAGTAGATAATTTTGATTATATTGTATTAAAAAGTTTTGAACCAACGAAATCAATGAATCAAGATTAGAAATAAAGCAAAAATCTGGGAAACAATCCTTAGAGGAAGTATCTCTGATAAAGGCATCATTTTCAAATATATAGAGAGCTGAGTCAAATTTAACAGAATATTCTGTTAGGGAATAAGATTCCCTAACTGATAAATGATCATAATATATGAACAGTTTTCAGACAAAGAAATTAAAGTTCTCTATAAGTATATCAAAAATTGCTCTAAATCACTTTTGATTAGTGAAATTCAAATTAAACCACTCTAAGATAACATCATACATCTATCAAGTTGGCTAACATGACAGAAAAGAAAAATAATAAATGTTGATGGGGTATATGGAAAAAGTGGAACACTACTGCATTGTTGGTGGAGTTGTGAACTTCTCTAACCATCCTGAAGATCAATTTGGAATTAAGTGTAATGGGCAACTAAACAATTGTATTGATCCAGTAATTTCACTGCATGCTCTGTAATCCAAAGAAATCATTTTTAAAAATGAAAAATCCCATATCTGTAAAATATTTTTAGTAATCCTTTTCATGGTGGCAAAGAATTGGAAAATAAGGGGATGCCTATCACATGGTGAATAGTATAAAATAAACTATTCTGCTATAAAAATAATAAATAAACAGATTTTAGAAAAACCTGTAAAGATTTGTTTGAAGTGATGCAAAGTGAAATGAACAGAACCAGCAATACATTGTATAGTATCAGGAACATTGTGTGATGAACAACTATGGATTACTCAGCATTTCACAGCAATGTAGAGATCTATACAAGTAAAAAAGAACTCAGGAAGGAAAATACTATGCAATTCAAATAAAGAACTAGTCAATTCTAAATGCAGATAAAATAATAATTTTTCATTTATTTTTAAATGTTTCTTCCCTTTTGACTTGTTTCTTCTTTCACAACTGTAACTAATATGGAAATGTTTTACATGATGGCAAATTTATAACCTACATAAAATTACCTATCATTTTCATAAAAAGGGACAGGATGAAGGGAGCAAGAAACATTTGAAACTCAAAATCTTCTAAAAAAGAATGCCAAAACTTGTCTTGACAATGTAATTGTAGGAAAAATACTATTAAAAATAAAACTTTTTGAACAGCCCCTTAGATTCATTGAAATGCCAATGATTGCAGGAGAAATTATCTTTCTTTTTCTTTATAACTCCAGGGGTTAGGATAGTGCCTGATTTGTGATAAGTGTTTAATAAATTCTTGTTGATTGATTGCTCATTTGATCCTTGGACTGGATATCTTTCTTGGGCAGTTCAACTTATCTCTTTAGAGTCTGTGTACTCTCCGTGGCCTGCTAAGCACCTAATTCCTAGGAAGATGATTATCTTCTCTATACCACCTGTGGGAGGGAGATATGTTCCCTGAGATATCTTCCTCTCCTCTCTTCCCTTCATTGTTCCCTTCCCCTTTCTTTCTCTCCTCTCCTCTCCTTTCTTTCTTTTGCCTTCTTTTCCCTTCTTTTCCCTCTCATCTTTTCCTTCCCTCTTTTTTCCCTTTTCTTCCTTTCTATCATCACTGTTTCCCAATAAACTCTCCTTTTTCAATTCTGTAGATCACCACATCATAACAAACAAGTTTTTGGTTTTTACAATTCATTTAGGAAATTCTGAAATTCTCCTTGTGTTTACATCTGAAAACTTTTCCTCTTCATAAGTTTTTTCTTCTTAAATTTTTTTTTAACCCCTATTACTAGTTTTTGTTTGTTTGTTTATTTTTACACACACACACAAATACACAAATATCTTCAACCTGGTTATTGAATTCACCTTCTACTTAATGCTAATAACCCTTAATTAAATAAACATTCAAATGTTTTCTTTAAAAAGAAAAAAAATAGATGCATGATAGATATGTTTATATACATATATAGATAGCTGTGCGTATCTCTATATATGTCTATATACTATATTTATAGTATATACATATATATATGTCAATTTATATATGTGTGTTTACATACATATTTGCATATATATATGAATAATTAGGTAGACATGTAGATAGATTATTTAGTTAGTGGATTAGATCAAAATCAGTTTGTGTTCAAATCCTCTCCAATAACAATGGCTAGATAAAAAACAAATATTATAGCTTTTACATTGTACTTTTTTTAGAGAAAATTTTCATTTCATATGGAAATGTTGGTTCCTTCAGAGTAATTTCATGTTCTTTTTGGTTTAAAGCAACTTTCTCTTTGATTACTGAAACATGCCATTCTCTCTAACATGTAATACCAAATCAACACGGTTTTCTTTTCTTTTTTCCCCTCTTTCTGAGAACAGTCAGCAGAAAATGTTCCAAAGTACCATGAGAACAAGGACATTGATCCCCAGTTGGAGCTTTATGTCACCTTCCCCTTGTCACTCTCAGCTGTAATTTAAGATATCAGCTCTAAATTATTTAACAGTTTATAAGTATAAATAATTCACCAGTCAACAAATAAAGTGACAGCCCATTAATCAGCCATGGAACATGTGCATCGGTGTCATGCTGTAGTCTGTGCTGGGGCTGAGTCCTGCTGAGGTCGACATGCTAGTAGCCACTGATCTCTTTTCTTTCCCTCCATCAAATGTGAACCATCTAGCTTCTGAATGAAATTAATTTATCCCCTAACAAAGAAAAATCTTTAAAAACTCTGAGAAGAGTTGGAAACAATATTTTTCATGAGAGCCTTTCTTGGATAGGGCTCTTCAACAAGCTGAAAAGTCAGTCCAGATTTATTGGAAGGGTAGTTATAAAGAAGAGAATTAAGAGAAAATAATTTTATGAGAAAATTGTCATTCTTGGGAAATAGTGAATTATATTTATAAATCTCTTTTAATATCATCATTATCCATTTTTATTTTGTGGTTTCTCACTTAACATTTTAACTTATTAACTCATTTACTGATAAATACCAGATGCCTTTAATAAATATATTTTAACATGAGAATATTAATTATTATTGTAAGACTGAACATACTTTTTGCCATCTCCTGAACTCATGTATTTATCTGATCATTCCTACAATAAAATACATTCCTATGGATCTTAGATGGAATCTTTATAGAATGTTCAGACTTTGTCTTCTAATCATCTTAGTTATTTTAACTATAAATTATAGTGGTACAGGGAAGGCCAGGAATACAGGGATTAGTTATTGTGGTCTTATTATTATTGTTTTTAAGATAACTGTGATTTAAAAAAAATAAAATTTTCCTATGGGTTTTGGTGGTGGTGGTGGTGTTATTGTTTATTCTTTTAAGAGAAGGTTTAAGAGAAGGTTTTTTCTTCATGTGAAAGAGTTTTTGAGGGTGCTGGGTTTAGTTTTTTAATTTTTGAAATGATGGAGATTGATATAATTCTTATGATAGGTTCATTATATACCCCATCATTCAAAAATACAAGGAAAAGAAATGAAATAATTGATTTATTAAGATATGTCTAATAAAGTTATGATATACAAAATATATAAATAATTAATTCAAATACATAAAACTTCAGAGGCATTCATAAATAGCTGTACAGTCAAAGCATATAAATATACAATTAAAAATAATTGCCCACTACTTAATGGCAAGATGAGGGTAGGGAATGCTCTGAATCCCTAATAGAGAAATTGCAAATTTAAAAAAAAAATCCAGTTCTCACACCAAGACAGTTGGTAACAATATAAAAAAGAACACAATCACCTTTAGTATTAGTAACAGTTGTAGGGATATGGTTCTACTAAGAGATGTAGTGGATAGAGTGCCAGATCTGGCAGTAGGAAAAGTCTTCTTCATGAGTCCAAATCTGCCTCTTAGTGGCTATATGACTTTAGGCAAGTCATTTAACCCTATTTATCTTAGTTTGCTGATGCATACATCATCCACACATGTGTATGTATATAAAAACACATACATACACACAAATGCATGTATGTTAGTACACATCTACACTTGTTATAAACATATGTATATATTGATAAACTGTTATTTCTTACACCATTTCCCAATAAATATATCTTACACAATCACACACATTTACCTTTATCTTCTCACCACTCTTCTATTAGGGAACCTTTTAATCTTATGTATTTGTAGATAGAGGTATGAAAACGAAGAGTGGGCAAAGCCAAGAGGGCAGAGAATAGACAAATCTTTCTGTGCCCTCCTCTGACCTTCTCTCAAACCAACAGCAGATTAAGCCTCTAAACTGATTCTGGAGTCAAAGATTCCACAAATATTTGGAGTACAATACATTCCCTGAAGAAGATACCCTGGAAGAACTTCAGAACAAGTCTTTTTCAAATTGGCAGGGGGATGGTCTGCCAAGCTCAGATTATAGCACAGGGAAACTGGGGTTAGGAGGTGGAGTTTCCATGAACCTGGGAATCTTCTGTGAGGCACCTTGGGTACTCTGTCCTGGTTACAAGCAGGTGGCTTGGTAGATGTTCAACAAAAGGCAAATTGTAAACCACTGAGATCAGGAAGAATGCCAGACCTAGTTGCCATTACCCAGCACTGGAATCAATCAGCAGAACTCCCCTAGGGCAAATTCAATCACCTGTTGCTCTTTTGAATTGAACAGATCTCAAGCCTTTGAATAAAAATTAAATACAAAAACAAAAATAACTCTCTACATAGACAGATTTTAAGGAGAAAGAGAAGAATAGACCTCAAATAGATAATGAAGCAATATCAACATTAAACACATGTGTACCAAGTGATACAGCATCGAAATTCCTATAGGAGGTGTTAAGAATGCTGCAAGAAGAAATAGATAGAAAAACTATAATAATGGGAGATCTCAACTTTGCTCTCTCAGAACTAGATAAATTGAACCACAAAATAAGTAAGAAGGAAGTTAAAAAGAGAAAGCGAATACTAAAAAAGTTAGGTATGATAGGTCTTTGAAGAAAATTGAATGTAGACAGAAAAGAGTCCACTTTTCTTGCCATTTAATGGAACCTATACAAAAACTGATCATATATTAGGACATAAAGACTTCAAAATCAAATGTAGAAAGGCAAAAGTAATAAACACATTTTTCAGATCACAATGCAATAAAAACTATATTCAATAAAAGGCCACAGGAAAATGGAGCAAAAAGTAAGAGGAAACTAAATAATGTAGTCCTAAAGAATAAGTGCATGAAATAGCAAATCATATACACAATTAATAATTTCATCCAAGAGAATGACAACAATGAGTCAGCATGCCAAAATTTATGGGATCCAGCCAAAGTGGTAATAAAGGGAAATTTTATATCTCTAGATGCTTACCTGCATAAAACAGAGAAAAAGAGAAGATCTATGAATTGGGATTGCAATGAAAAAAACTAGAAAAAGAACAAGTTAAAAACCCCCAATCAAATACCAAACTAGAAATTCTAAAAATAAAAGGAGATATTAGTAAAATTTAAAGTAAAAAATAAAACTATTGAATTAATAAAAAGGTATTAAAATATGCTGGGGGGGACAGAGTCAAGATGGTGGAGAAGATACACGTGAATTTGTAAGTTCCCTTCTTCCCTCAATACCAACTAATTAAATCAGCCTCAAAAATAACGCTGGACTGATAAAAAACCACAAGTATTAGAAGCACAACTTAACAGCTGAAGACCAAGTGGAATTTAAACAGAAAAGGTCGGTTCTGATGGGAGGAAAAAAAAAAAAAAAAAAAAAAAAAAAAGATCAACACAGACAGGGTTAGGTGCTAACACACTGTGCCAAATGGGCTAGGGAGAACTCTGGGATCACAGAAGACACTGAGGTAGAGAAATCTAGAACAGGCTGATAGCTCTACTCTGCTTATAAAACTCAGCAGATCAGAAGAGAAATCAAGCCATTTTAAAATATAAAGCCAGATCCTAGAACAATTCCAATCTCAGCACAGCTGTGCAGCCACCTTCTGCTATCCAGGGCTTTTCCTTGGGGCAGTTAAGAACCTGAATAGCAGGGAACACAGCCCCAGGCAGCCTCTAATCCACATAGTGCGGGGCTCAGCCTGAGGCAGTGGAAGTCTAGCAGCAGCAAAACTCCAACAACAGCGGAACTCCCAGAACAGTGGAACCTCTGCAGCAGTGACAGTGGTTTCTGGGCAGACACTTCCAGTTTGAGCGCAGGGGCTTTTCACCATCAGCTGCTAATATCCATGGCCCCAAGGGAGGCTTTGGCTGGGGTTTGTGATGCTTTCACTGTTCAGCCTTAAACCTCAGGGCAGTTACTAGGCCACACAACAGGGTTCCTCACAGGGCACTCCTTGCAGTGCAGCAGTGCTAACCACCTCTGAGGCATTTCCGGGGAGGGAGAAGGGGAACTCTCTCCCAGAGCTCTCTCTTAGCCCAGTCACAGGATTGTTGCATTCTACCCCCAGTCTGGGAGGAAGCTAATAAATTTCTTACAAAAGGGCAGACCCCCCCATAGAGTTTTAACAATGAGTAAGAAACTGAAGAGAACAATTGACCCCTTCTATACAGAGAAAGAGCGGGTATCCGACCCCGAGGAGTCTAACAGCAGAGAGTCTCCAGATAACACCCTAAAGGGCAATAATACCTTCCCCCCATCACATAACTCTCTACTACAAGAGACTATTGAAAAGTTAAGAGAGTTTGAAGAAAAATGGGGAAAGGAAAGAGAAGCTATGATAGAGAATAACAACATCCTGAAATTAGAGTTGGAAAAAATAAAGAATTCACAGGAGGTACAGGGAAATAAAATTTGTGAATTATAAAAGGATAAAAAATTACAGGAAAGTAGGATTTCTGAATTGGAAAAGATAAAAAGTTCTCAAGAAAGTAGGATTAGTGATTTAGAAAATGAAAATAACTCACTAAAAAAATAGTGAAATGGAAAAAATTCAACAGAGCAAAATAATTCATTTAAAAACTCAATGGACATATACAAAAAGAACTAAAAAAATGTGAATGAAGAAAATAACTCATTAAAAATCATGACTGAACAAATAAAAACGAATGCTTCATTGAGAAACCAAGAATCAGTCAAACAAAAAAAAAATGAAAAGCTGGAGAATGACGTCAAATATTTACTGGGAAAATCTATAGACCTGAAAAATAGATCTAGGAGAGATAATCTGAGGATCATTGGACTTCCTGAAAATTATGATGAAAAAAAGAGCCTAGATTCTATTTTACAGGAAAACATCAAAAAGAACTGTCCAGAAATAATAGAAACAGAAGGGAAAATAGGCATTGAAAGAGTTCATCGAACACCTTCTGAAAAAGACCCTAAAAAAGAATTCTACAGAACATTGTGGCTAAGCTCCAGAACTACCAAAATAAGGAAAAAATATTGCAAGCAGTTAGGAAAAACAATTCAAATATCAAGGTGCCACAATAAGGGTCACTCAAGATCTGGGTGCCTCCACATTAAAGGATCGAAGGGCCTGGAACCTGATATTCTTAAAGGCAAAAGAACAAGGATTGCAACCAAGAATAAACTACCCAGCTAAGTTTAGAATTTTCTTCCAAGGAAGAAGATGGTTGGTTATTTAATGAAACAGAGGGATTTCATTTGTTTCTAAGAAAAAAAACCAGACTTAAACAAAAAATTTGATCTACATCCACAAGACTGCAGAGAAGCAGAAAAAGGTAAAAAGAACTCCTGAGAACTGTATCTCTGTTGTGGATATACAGAAATTCCACATGGAAAAATATTGCAAGCAGCTAGGAAAAAAACAATTCAAATATCAAGGTGTAACAATAAAGGTCTCGCAGGATCTGGCTGCCTCCACTTTAAAGGATTGAAGGGCCTGGAACCTGATATTCCAAAAGGCAAAAGAACAAGGATTGCAACCAAGAATGAACTACCCAGCTAAGTTTACAATTTTCTGCCGTGGAAGAAGATGGTCATTTAATGAAACTAAGGAATTCCATTTGTTTCTAAGAAAAAAAACGACTTAAACAAAAAATTTGATCTACATCCATAAGACTGAAGAGAAGCAGAAAAAGGTAGGGAAAAACAAAACAAAACAAAACAAAAAAAAAACAAACCTCTTGAGAACTATATCTCTGTTGTGGATATACAGAAACTCCACATGGATAATTTGATTTTACTGATATAACATAAAAAAGGGAAGTAGCAAAGAGAATGGGGTAGTATCAGAAAAAGGGAAAGGAGAAATAAAAAGAGCGAAAATACATCCTAGGAAGAAGCATAGAAAATCTACCACATCGGAGGGAATTTAGAGAAGGGTAGAAACATTGTGTGAATCTTACTCTCATCAGAGTAGGCTCAAAGAGTAAATAATTGACATATTTGTTTTTCAGAAAATTCTCTCTCACCTCATTACAAGGGGGGGAGAGGAAAAGGGAAAAGGAAAAGGGGAATAAGGGAAATGCATTGTGCTTGGCAGCTAAGGACCAACCAACCTCTGATCAGAAGAGTTTATTGGCAGTAGCACTGTACCAGATAATGGATACTTTTAGATAACTGTTGAGATATATAGGGACTGTCATACATGTAGCTAAGTGTCCTTCACTGTCCAAATTTACAAAACTATAAATCTTTTGAAGAGAAGAATAAATATTTAAGTATTCTTAATTCTTGCAAGTGCAAATATTGAAGAAAATGAGTAGTTCTTTCTTCAGATAGTTTCCTCACAATTTCTAGTTCCTTTTAATAGAAAAGACATCACTTTTGGTTTGACATTGAAACCTAGTTTATCATATAATTAGAAAATTCATGTCAACTAGAAGTAGAGAGTTGGAGATAGGAGTAGATTATCTTAAGAGGGTAGAGGATGGAGAGTAACTTTAGTCTATGGATAAATAGAACAAATTCTAATGGAGAAAACTATCTATGAACAAAAATAATATGCCTCACTTTTCCATATGAAAAATTAACATAATGATAGAAAGGAAAGTAACCAACAAAGTTGTTGCTGACTTACTTCAACTATGTGCAACTCTTCATAACATTGTTTGGTAAAGATACTGAAATGGTTTGTCATTTACTTCCCCATCTTTTACAGATAAGAAACTGAGGCAAACAGGTTTAAGTGACATATTTACAGCTACATAATTATTAAATATCTGAGGTCAGATTTAAACTCTTGAATGTTTCTGATTCCAAGCTCAGTGCAAACAGAGGTTAGCTGATTTAACCAGAGTCACACAGTTACCAAGTGTTTGAAGCTCAACTTACAACTCAGTTCTTTCTAGCTCCAGGCACATTTCTCTGTCCACTGAGTTACGAAGCTACCATATAGGCATACTACTGCCACCAGTACAGATATAAAGTGGGACAAGTATGCGAGCACATAGTGGATTTGAGTACTATCATTGGTCAGTCTCCTGAGAGGAAAGGAAAGCACCAAGAATTATACTTATTTCAGAGTCTCTGATCAGACAGAGCTCTATACACTCTTGGGACTACAATTCTTCTATATTCTGGAGTTGATATTCTTTTGTAAAACATTTGTGAATTGTTCCATGAACTATCAGATGAGGTGATTTTTAAAATTAGTTTTACTTGTTTATAAATGACCTCTCATTAAATGGGAGTACTCTGCAAATAGTTTTATAGTTAAAATTAAATTCTTCAATAAAACAAATTTTAAAATATCTCCAAATTTGTAATAGAAATCAATGCAAAATCGGATTCAGGCATGAAATTTTACCTTACAGATGACTTCTTGAGTAATTATTCAAAATCATTCCTCATTCACTTTAAGGTATATATTTTGATGGTACCTAAGTTTTAATTCTCCCCCCCCCCTTTCATTGGGATTTTTTTTTTTGCATAGTTATTTTCTTGGGCTGTGTCATAAATTGCAATATTTTACATATTAAGATGTTGAATTTTGGGGTTCTATGTATGTACAATCTTACCTGTTTAGCTCATGTTATCATCAGAAGTATTTCTCAGTTATTTTTACATACTATCATGCTAGATAGCATTGCTATGAGAGCAAAGTAATAAAATTTGCCCAGAAGGGAAGTTGAGGCTTATTTCAATAGTGGAATGCTCATGTATGAGCTGGTAGCCCAGATGAATTCTGACTGACTCTGACACTTATGTATGTGTCTATGAGAGATAGGTAGAGAAGAGATGTAGAGGGCTCTTCAAGATAGCTATTGTGCCCTCCAGAGAATATTTGAGGGCAAACAGAGGCTTTTTAATAATACATGGGAAAAAGAAGCCAGGGAGAGTGGGTGCTTCTATTCCCCACTATTACTTTTAATATTCTTTACCCCCTTTCTTAGTAATCCATGAGGGGCTTCTATCCATAGGTCTTATGACAGCTCAATCTCTGGCTCAGAAACATGATCAAAATATCTCTTAGATTTTTTTTTACTGCTTCAGCACATCACCATTAGAGTTTATAACATTTTTCTTGAAAGTTGAATAGTTTAAGGTATGAAACAATTATTTGCTTAATAGGTAAACATTGGGGAGTACAGTAGTTATGTAGCAAAAGACTAGATATACTTTTTCATTATTTCTTTTGCCTCTGCTATTCATGGTGTCATTTTTTTCTTTTTTACCTATTCCCCTTGCTTCACAATGAATTTTACAAGAGCTCCTGTCTCATTTCATCAAAAATTGTTATGATTCTTTCAAATCTTTGAACCCAAGAGTTTTTCTAAACAAACAAACAAAAAAAATGCTTACTTAGTGCCTATTCTACCAATGTTATTCTATGTAGTCACTATATTAACATATGCAAATATCCTACGGGGAAAAATCCCTATAGAGAAGCAAAAGTAAATATACTAAATCCTTATCTCTAAATTACTTTTAACTATGTCAGAACATTGCTACAATAGGAGGTCATAAGACTAGCACACACACAGAGAAACATACTTCAGCATGCAAAAGATTATGATAAATACTATAAATGAGTGGTATTAGTATAGTATATTGGAAATGCAGAAGGAGTGATAATTTTTTATAAGATGAAAAAGAGGTTTTGCTGCTGGGAAAACTGGAAATTAGTATGGCAGAAATTAGGCATGGACCCATACTTAACACCATATACCAAGATAAGATCAAAATGGGTCCATGATTTAAGCATAAAGAATGAGATCATAAATAAATTAGAGGAACATTGGATAGTTTACTTCTCAGACTTGTGGAGGAGGAAGGAATTTGTGACCAAATTAAAACCAGAGATCATTATTGATCACAAAATAGAAAATATTGATTACATCAAATTAAAAAGCTTTTGTACAAACAAAACTTATCCAGGTAAGATTAAAAGGGAAGTAACAAACTGGAAAAACCTTTTTACAGTTAAAGGTTCTGATAAAGGCCTCATTTCCAAAATATATAGAGAACTGACTCTAATTTACAAGAAATCAAGCCATTCTCCAATTGATAAATGGTCAAAGGATATGAACAGACGATTTTCAGAGGATGAAATTGAAACTATTTCCACTCATATGAAAATGTTCCAAATCACTATTGATCAGAGAAATGCAAATTAAGACAACTCTGAGATATCATTACACACCTATGACAGGAACACATAATGATGAATGTTGGAGGGGATATGGGAAATCTGGGTCCCTGACGCATTATTGGTGGAGTTGTAAACGAATCCAACCATTCCGGAGAGCAATCTGGAATTATGCCCAAAAAGTTATCAAACTGTGCATACCCTTTGATCCAGCAGTGCTACTACTGGGTTTATAAGCCAAAGAAATACTAAAGAAGGGAAAGGGACTCACATGTGCAAAAATCTTTGTGGCAGCCCTTTTTGTAGTGGCTAGAAACTGGGAAATTAATGGATGCCCATCAATTGGAGAATGGTTGGGTAAATTGTGGAATATGAATGTTATGGAATAGTTCTGTTCTGTAAGAAATGACCAGCAGGATGAATACAGAGAAGCTTGGAGAGATTTACATGACCTGCTGCTAAGTGAAATGAGCAGAACCACGAGATCATTATACACTTCAACAACAATACTATATGAAAATGTATTCTGATGGAAGCGGATATCTTCAACAAAGAAAAGATCTGATTCAGTTTCAATTGGTCAATGATGGACAGAATCAGCTACACCCAGAGAAGGAAAACTGGGAAATTGTGAAGGTCCAGTTATCTGAGTTATCACCTTGTAATCCTAACAGGAAATGAGTGTAACATGTTTGCATTTTCGTCTTTCTTCCCAGGTTATTTTTACCTTCTGAATCCAATTCTTCCTGTGCAACAAGAAATTTGGTTCTGCACACTTATATTGTATCTAGGATATACTATAATTTATTTAACATGTATAAGACTGCCTACCATCTAGGGGAAGTGGTAGAGGGAAGGAAGGGAAAAATTGGAACAGAAGTGAGTGCTAGGAATAATGTTGTAAAAATTATCCATGCATATGTACTGTCAAGTTATAATTATAAAATAAAAAATATTTTAAAAAGACAATTAAATAACCCCCCCCAAAAAAAAAGAAAAAGAAAAAGAGGTTTTGTATCAAAAGGTTGTGTATCAAAACACCTGACTAAGCCTAAGGAAAGGGAATTAATTTCTAGTAAATTCAAAAGAAAAGTTTTTATAAAATAAAAATATACAATGTTGCATGTAAGATTATTTTCTTTCCAGTATAATACCATTATAGTTTATACTTCTATAAATCTATATATGATAAACCAATGGTTATTTTATCAATTTCATTTAAATCTTAATCAGGGACATATTTCATATGGAATTTTTAAAACTTTTTTATTTTTATTTATTTTTAATACCTTTTTAGTTACAAGATATATGCATGCATAATTTTTCAGCATTGACAATTGCAAAACCTTTTGTTCCAACTTTTCCCCTCCTTCCCCCCACCTCTTCCCCCACATGGCAGATTGACCAATACATGTTAAAAATACAATATATGTATACATGTCCAAACAGTTATTTTGCTGTACAAAAAGAATTTAACTTTGAAAGAGTTTACAATTAGCCTGTGAAGGAAATAAAAAATGCAGGCAGACAAAAATAGAGGGCTTGGGAATTCTATGTAGTGGTTCATAGTCATCTCCCAGAGTTCTTTCGTTGGGTGTAGCTGGTTCAATTCATTACTGCTCTATTGGAACTCATTTGGTTCATCTCATTGTTGAAGAGGGCCACATCCATCAGAATTGATCATCATATAGTATTGTTGTTGAAGTATATAATGATCTTCTGGTCCTGTTCATTTCACTCAGCATTAGCTCATGCAAGTCTCTCCAGGCCTCTCTGAAATCACCCTTCTGGTCATTTCTTACAGAACAATAATATTCCGTAATATTCATATGCCACAATTTACCCACCGATTCTCCAATTGATGAGTATCCACTCAGTTTCCAGTTTCTGGCCACTACAAAGAGGGCTGCCAAACATTCTTGCACATACAGGTCCCTTTCCCTTCTTTAAGATTTTTTCGGGATATAAGCCCAGTAGTAACACTGCTGGATCAAAGGGTGTACACAGTTTGATAATTTTTTGAGCATAGTTTCAAATTGCTCTCCAGAATGGTTGTATGTATCCACAATTCCACCAGCAATGTATCAGTGTCCCAATTTTCCCACATCTCCTCATACATTCCACATTACCTTTCCCTGTAATTCTAGCCAATCTGACAGGTGTGTAGTAGTATCTCAGAGTTGTCTTAATTTTCATTTCTCTGATTAGAATGACTTGGAGCATCTTTTAGTATGGCTAGAAATAGTTTCAATTTGTTCATCTGAGAGTTGTCTGTTTATATCCTTCGACCATTTATCAATTGGAGAATGAATTGATTTCTTATAAATTAGAGTCAATTCTCTATATATTTTGGAAATAAGGCCTTTATCAGAACTTTTGACTATAAAAATATTTCCCACTTTGTTGTTTCCCTTATAATCGTGTCTGCATTAGCTTCGTTTATACAAAAAAACTTTTCAATTTGATATAATCAAAATTTTCTATATTGTGATCAATAAAGATCCCTATTACTTCGTTGGTCATAAATTCCTCCCTGTTCTACAGGTCTGAGAGGTAACCTATCCTATGTTCTTCCAATTTATTTATAATCTCATTCTTCATGCCTAAGTTATGAAATTATTTTGACATTATCTTGGTGTACAGTATTAAGTGTGGGTCAATGCCTAGTTTCTGCCATACTAATTTCCACTTTTCCCAGTAATTTTTGTCAAACAGTGAGTTCTTATCTCAAAAGCTGGGGTCTTTGGGTTTGTTAAACACTAGATTATTAAAGTTATTGGCTGTTTTCTCCTTTGAATCTAACCTATTCTACTGATCAACTAGTCCATTTCTTAGCCAATACCAAATGGTTTTGGTAAATGCTGCTTTATAATATAATTTTAGATCTGGTACAGCTAGGCCACCTTCATTTGATTTTTTTTTTTCATTAATTCCCTTGAAATTCTTGACCTTTTCTTTTTCTATATGAATGTTGTTGTTATTTTTTCTAGGTCAATAAAATAGTTTTTTGGTAGTCTGATTGATATAGCGCAAAATAAATAGATTAGTTTAGATAGTATTGTTATCTTTATTATATTTGCTTGCCCTATCTAAGAATATTTAATATTTTTTCCAATTGGTTAGATCTGACTTCATTTGTGTGGAAAGTGCTTTATAGTTTTGCTCATATAGTTTCTGATTTTCCCTTGGCATATAGATACCTAAATATCACTAGTGGTAGTTACTTTGAATGGAATTTCTCTTTGTATCTGTTGTGCAGATTTGTGACTGCTTCAGCCCATGCTGCAGAATGCGGCTGTGCAGCTGTGCTGTTGTCTGTGCTGAATCACTTCCGGTTTTGGGTGGGTATAGCCAGATCTTGTTAGGTTTTGGCATTTTTAGAGTCTCTTCTACCTTTGGCTTTAATTTCTCTGCTGGCCTACTGCTTTATAATCAAGGCAGAACAGTCAGCCTATGGCAGAATCATCTCTAACTTTTCTAGCCACAGAGGCCACCCCTGCCCCTGCTCTGCTAACCTCTCCTATCTCCCTTCTTGTGCTGATCTGCTCCAGCCGCACATGACAAACCTTTTCTGGCAATCTTCCAGATTCCAACAACTGGTCAGTTGTACTTTTAATCTTTGTGAATTTTACCAATCAAGCACTGTTTTTGAGGCTGATTTTAAAAATTGGTCCTGAGGGTTTGAGAGGAGCTTAGAAAGTCCCATGTGCCTTCTCCTGCTATCTTGGCTTTGCCCCCCTTTTTACACTTTTTAATCAAAACTAAAAAGTTCTTACATTAAGTAGCAACCTTATAGTCTCTTATGGTTTACAAAAAAGAATAGTGTATTACTACTCTGTAAAGTAGATGAAATGGGTATGATTAATCAACTTTTACAGAGAAGGAACTTAGGGATCAAAGAGGTAGAAAAAATTGATCTTAGTAACAGAATTAGTGACTGTTAGAAGACAGAGTCAAGTTTAATTCCTTTCCCATCATTCTGACTTTCTAATCCATTGGTACTGTTGTTTTTATTCTTAAAGTTTCAGACATTAATCAGATGACTTTTCTCTGGGTCTCCAGACCACATTTATTATTTGGGTTTATTATCCGGATCAGGCATACCTAGACTGATAGATATCAGAGCTACAAATTGAACTACTGGCTCTTCATTGGCCGAGATTTGGTCTGCTTCTAATTCCTGATCAAAAAAAGTTGCAATGGCTACATAATTAATATAGAGTAAGGAAGTTTTTGCTGACAACTGAAAAAAAAATCATAGACAAAAACCCTCATAATTTCCTCTATTCTGATTCTCTTTTTCTTAGACCTATAGAATATGCATGCATTGTTCTCACACCCAAGTGATGAATATATGTTGATGCATTTTTCTCCTTTTAAAAACACATATTTAGAGACACAGCTGTCTATCTACAGGGGTTCTGCATAAAATAATATAGCTGCTGTGTACTCAAGAATGCTTTATATAAAACGTCCTATAGCCAGACAGTACTGTTTCCTTGTTTGTTCCCAACTTTAGGCCTGCAATTATTGTTCTCACATATGACCAATGATAAATGCCATTCTGGAGAAAACCTGAAAGTCACAATACCTAAAGATAAGAAACACTGTCATTCTTTAAAACCCTCAAATTTGGTATAATATGTGCTACTAGTTGTTATTGAAAAGGACAGTCTTTCTGAATTGAATAATAACAAAGAAGGCACAGATGTTCTGCAACAAAGGGGTGGGAAGAATAAAAGAGTATTAATGCATTTATATGACTAGGCACAAATTCATGGAATCTGAGAAGTAAGCAAGATTATCACAGACTGGTGCTAAATAAGGATACAATATCCTATGGAGATCAGTCTTACTCAATGAGATAAGACTGAGTTAAATTTGGCAGAAAAAAAAAATGCTTTAGACCACTCTTGGAGGAAGAGAGGAAAAGATAGGAAGAAAGACTGCATTTTAAATGCAGTGGAATTCACTTAAATGGTGAAAATTTTATTAGGGTAGTATGTTCTAGTAAAGATATGAATATTTAAAAAGAGAACACAAAATATCTTCAACACCTTTCTGCATCAAAATCAGTGTCCTTGATTTATTAACTAGTCAAAAAATTTATCGCGAATGAATGTTTATATCTTATCAAAGAGATAACAAAGAGAATTATTTCATGATTCAAAATTAGAGTCCAACAAAAACACTAAAAATATATAAATACAGCAGAAACTATGAGCATAGTTTTACTGATACTTACACTTTTAACTAATGAAGAAAATGGGCTCAAATTTCTCCATAGTACAACATGTAGTGGTGAAAACTGAAAGGATTAAGATCCATGACTATGAAAGACAGCTACAGTATCTTATAAATCCCCATAATTAAGGCACAAGAGACTAAAATTCTTTTGCAAAGTAAACAACTAGGGACTAGAAGCTTGAAAATGTAGCATCACAAAAGATAGATCAAAGATCTAGGGAATCAATAACTTGTAATAGAATGAGAAAAGGGAGTGGAGAATGCAGTGGAATATATGTATATATGTATAATATCCATACTGTGTGTATAAAATATTTTTAGTACATCTATGTTCACATTCACAAAATTTGGTGATAAAGTGTTCGACATGAATAACAATTCACTTGTAATTCTAACATGATTTGGCTTTACATGATTTTACACTAAGGAGTTTTTGAAAATATTTTCATTTTTTATTTAATATTCTTTAAATACAATTTTAAGAAATACATATAACCTTTAGCATTATCACATTACCACGAATGAATAAACAATGTGTGGGTGATATCTGAAGAATTAAACACGCAAAAGTCTTGAAAAAGAAAACACATAACAGAAAACATACCTCCTATTATGATTTAGTAAAATATTGAAGTTTGGTTTTGTCCATCCCTGTGATTTCATTAGAGTAAGTCAGGTAATATGGCTTCTCCTGGAGAGAAAATTCCTTCTATTAAGCAACTGTTTTACAATTTATAGCTTTAAAGGAGGGATTCTTAATTTTTCAATTTCATGAATTCCTTTGGCAATATGATAAAACCTATGAACTCCTCAGAAGAAAATACTTTAAATTGTACAAAATAAAACATATAAGATTATAAGACAAATCACTTATATTTAAATGCAGTTAAAATAAAAACACAAACAACAAAACTTCACAAATCTAAGATTAGAATTGCCCAGGATAGTGAGAGGTATAATGATGATCTGAATTAATATTGCCTATTTATGTATATGTATGTGTGTATATACACTGTGTGTATGTATGTTTATGTGTAAACATATATATATATAGTGTTGTATATTTATATGCATGCATACATGTATGTGTGTTTGCATGCACACATACCCAAAGTAGAACTTGAACATTTTCCTTCCTTGAGTTTGTCTCTCTCACTAATATTGTGTTCTGCCACACCACAACCAAGTAGGATTTATACCAGGAATGCAGGTTCAATATTAGGAAAACTATTAACATAATTTATTATATCAATAACCAAATTAACAAAAAAAATATGATTATCGCAATAGATGCAGAAAACACATTTGATAAAATACAACACCCATTCCTATTAAAAACACTAGAGAGTATAAGAATAAATAGACTCTTCCTTTTTTTTTTTTTTTGAATTTTTTTTTATTATATATATATATATATATATATTATAATATTATCCCTTGTATTCATTTTTCCAGTTTACCCCCCCTCCCTCTATTCCCTCCCCCCGACGACAGGCAATACCATACATTTTACATGTGTTACAATATAGTCTAGGTACAATACATGTGTGCGAATATCATTTTCTTGTTGCACAATAAACATTAGAATCCGAAGGTACATGCAACCTGGGCAGACAGATATTAGTGCTAACAATTTTCATTCCCCTCCCAGTGTTTCTTCTCTGGGTGCAGCTACCCCTGTCCATCATTGATCAACTGGAAGTGAGTTGGATCTTCTTTATGTTGAAGATTTCCACTTCCATCAGAATACATCCCCATACAGTATTGTTGTTGAAGTGTACAGTGATCTTCTGGTTCTGCTCATTTCACTCAGCATCAGTTGATTTAAGTTTCTCCAGGCCTCTCTATATTCCTCCTGCTGGTCATTTCTTACCGAGCAATAATATTCCATAACCTTGATATACCACAATTTACCCAACCATTCTCCAACTGATGGACATCCATTCATCTTCCAGTTTCTAGCTACAACAAAAAGAGCTGCCACAAACATTTTGGCACATATATGTCTCTTTCCACTCTTTAGTATTTCTTTGGGATATAATCCCAGTAGTAGCGCTGCTGGGTCAAAGGATATGCACAGTTTGATAACTTTTTGGGCATAATCCCAGATTGCTCTCCAGAATGGCTGGATTCTTTCACAACTCCACCAGCAATGTATTAGTGTCCCAATTTCCCCACATCCCCTCCAACATTTGTCATTATTTGTTCCTGTCATCTTAGCCAATCTGACAGGTGTGTAGTGGTATCTCAGAGTGGTCTTAATTTGCATTTCTCTGATCAGTAGTGATTTGGAACACTCTTTCATGTGAGTGGATATAGTTTCAATTTCTTCCTCTGAGAATTGTCTGTTCATATCCTTTGACCATTTATCAATTGGAGAATGGTTCGGTTTCTTATAAATTAGGGTCAGTTCTCTATATATTTTGGAAATGAGACCTTTGTCAGAACCTTTGTTTTTAAAAATATTTTGCCAATTTGTTACTTCCCTTCTAATCTTGTTTGCATTAGTATTATTTGTACAGAAACTTTTTAGTTTGATGTAATCAAAATCTTCTATTTTGTGATCAATAATGATCTCTAGTTCTCCTCTGGTCATAAATTCCTTCCTCCTCCACAAGTCTGAGAGGTAGATTATCCTCTGTTCCTCTAATCTATTTATTATCTCCCTCTTTATGCCTAAATCATGGACCCATTTTGATCTTATCTTGGTATATGGTGTTAAGTGTGGATCCATATCTAATTTCTGCCATACTAATTTCCAGTTTTCCCAACAGTTTTTTCCGAATAATGAATTTTTATCCCTAATGTTGGAATCTTTGGGTTTGTCAAAGATTAGATTGCTATAGATGTACCCTTTTTTGTCCTTTGTATCTAATCTGTTCCACTGATCTACCGGTCTATTTCGTAGCCAATACCAAATGGTTTTGGTGACTGCTGCTATATAATATAGCTTTAGATCAGGTACACTTAGACCACCTTCCTCTGAGTTTTTTTTCATTAGTTCCCTTGCAATTCTTGACCTTTTATTCTTCCATATGAATTTTGTTGTTATTTTTTCTAGGTCATTAAAATAGTTTCTTGGGAGTCTGATTGGTATAGCACTAAATAAATAGATTAGTTTGGGGAGTATTGTCATCTTTATTATATTCGCTCGGCCTATCCAAGAGCACTGAATGTCTTTCCAATTATTTAAATCTGATTTTATTTTTGTGGCAAGTGTTTTGTAATTTTTCTCATATAATTCCTGACTTTTCTTTGGTAGATGGATTCCCAAATATTTTATACTCTCAACATTTGTTTGGAATGGAATTTCTCTTTGTATCTCTTGCTGTTGCATTTTGTTAGTGATATATAAAAATGCCGAGGATTTATGTGGATTTATTTTGTATCCTGCCACTTTGCTGAAATTTTGAATTATTTCTAGTAGCTTTTTAGCAGAGTCTTTGGGGTTCTCTAAGTATACCATCATGTCATCTGCAAAAAGTGATAGTTTAATTTCCTCATTTCCTACTCTAATTCCTTGAATCTCTTTCTCGGCTCTTATTGCCGAGGCTAGCATTTCTAGTACTATATTGAATAGTAATGGTGATAGTGGGCAACCTTGTTTCACTCCTGATCTTACTGGGAAAGGTTGCAGTTTATTTCTATTGCATATTATGTTTACTGACGGTCTTAAATATATACTCCTGATTATTCTAAGGAATAATCCATTTATTCCTATACTCTCAAGAGTTTTTAGTAGGAATGGATGTTGGATTTTGTCAAATGCTTTTTCTGCATCTATTGAGATGATCATATGGTTCTTATTAATTTGATTATTAATATGGTCAATTATATTAATAGTTTTCCTAATATTAAACCAGCCCTGCATTCCTGGAATAAATCCTACTTGATCATAGTGTATTATCTTGGAGATGATTTTCTGAAGTCTTTTTGCTAATATCTTATTTAAGATTTTAGCATCAATATTCATTAAGGAGATTGGTCTATAATTTTCTTTCTCAGTTTTCGATCTACCAGGTTTAGGTATCAGTACCATGTCTGTGTCATAAAAGGAGTTTGGTAGGACTCCTTCATCCCCTATTTTTTCAAATAATTTATATAACATTGGGGCTAATTGGTCTTTAAATGTTTGGTAGAATTCACATGTGAATCCATCTGGCCCTGGGGATTTTTTCCTGGGGAGTTGATTAATAGCTTGTTCTATTTCTTTTTCTGAAATGGGACTATTTAAGCAATTTATCTCCTCCTCTGTTAATCTAGGGAGCCTATATTTTTGGAGAAAGTCATCCATTTCACTTAAGTTATCAAATTTATTGGCATAAAGTTGGGCAAAGTAACTCCTTATTATTTCTCTAATTTCCTCTTCATTGGTGGAAAGATCCCCCTTTTCATTTGTAAGACTATCAATTTGATTTTCCTCTTTCTTTTTTTTTGATCAAATTTACCAAAGGTTTATCTATTTTATTGGCTTTTTCATAAAACCAACTCTTGGTTTTATTAATTAATTCAATAGTTTTTTTACTTTCAATTTTATTGATTTCTCCTTTTAATTTTTGTATTTCGAGTTTAATTTTTGGTTGGGGGTTTATAATTTGGTCTTTTTCTAGCCTTTTAAGTTGTAAGCCCAATTCGTTAATCTTCTCTTTCTCAATTTTCTTCAAATAAGCCTCTAAAGATATAAAATTTCCCCTTATTACTGCTTTAGCTGCATCCCAAAGATTTTGATATGATGTCTCATCATTATCATTATCTTGGGTGAAATTGTTAATTGTTTCTATAATTTGCTCTTTCACCCAGTCATTCTTTAAGATGAGATTATTCAGTTTCCAATTACTTTTTGGTCTATTTACCCCTAACTTTTTACTGAATGTAGCTTTTATTGCATTGTGATCTGTGAAGAAGGCATTTATTATTTCTGCCTTCCTACATTTAATTTTGAGATCTTTATGTCCTAATATATGGTCAATTTTTGTATAGGATCCATGAACTGCTGAGAAGAAAGTATATTCCTTCCTATTGCCATTCAGTTTTCTCCAAAGGTCTATCATACCTAGTTTTTCTAATGTTCTATTTACTTTTTTAATTTCTTTCTTGTTTGTTTTGTGGTTTGATTTGTCTAAATCTGAGAGTGCAAGGTTGAGATCTCCCACTATTATAGTTTTACTGTCTATTTCTTCTTGCAACTCTCTTAACTTTTCCTTTAGAAAGTTAGATGCTATACCACTTGGTGCATATATGTTTAGTATTGATATGGCTTCATTATTTATGCTACCTTTCAGCAGGATATAGTTTCCTTCCTTATCTTTTTTAACGAGATCTACTTCTGCTTTTGCTTGATCTGAGATAAGGATAGCTACCCCTGCTTTTTTGGCTTTACCTGAAGCATAATAGGCTCTGTTCCAACCTTTTACCTTTACTCTGTATGTATCTCCCTGCTTTAAGTGTGTTTCCTGTAGACAACATATTGTAGGGTTCTGCTTTTTGATCCAATCTGCTATCCGTCTCAGTTTGATGGGATCGTTCATCCCATTTACATTTACAGTTAAAATTACTAATTCTGTGTTTCCTGCCATCGTATTATCCCCAGATTATACTTTTTTCCCTTGACCCCCCTGATCCCCCTCCCCGATATTTAATTTACAGACCCCCCTTGTGACGCGCAACCCTCCCTCTTTTTTTTTTTTTTTAGGATCCCTCCCCCCTCCCTCCAAGTCCCTTCACTTATTCTCCTTTTCCTTTCCCCTTTTCCTCTCCCCCCTTTTAATGAGGTGAGAGAAAATTCTCTGAAAAACAAATATGTTAATTATTTACTCTTTGAGCCTCTTCTGATGAGAGTAAGATTCACACAATGATTCTCCCCCTCACTAAGTTCCCTCAGATATGGTGTATTTTCTATGTCTCTTCCTGGGATGTAGTTTCCCTCTTTTTATCACTCCTTCCCCTTTTTCTGAACCGACCTGCTTCCCTTTACCACACCCCCCTTTTTTTCTTTTATATCAGTAAAATCAAATTATCCTTGAGTATTTTTTATATACCCACAACAGAGTTACAGTTCTCAAGGGTTCTGTGTACCTTTTTCTGTTTCTCTTCAGTCTTGTGGATGTAGATCAAATTTTTTGTTTAAGTCTGGTTTTTTTCTTAGAAACATATAGAATTCCTCTGTTTCATTGAATGACCATCTTCTTCCATGGAAAAAGATGCTAAACTTAGCTGGGTAGTTCATTCTTGGTTGCAGTCCTTGATCTTTTGCCTTTCGGAATATCAGGTTCCAGGCCCTTCTATCTTTTAATGTGGAGGCAGCCAGATCTTGGGTGACCCTTATTGTGGCACCTTGGTATTTAAATTGTTGTTTTCTAGCTGCTTGCAGGATTTTCTCCTTTGTGTGGTAATTCTGCAGCTTAGCCACAATATTCCGTGGTGTTCTTTTTTTAGGGTCTATTTCAGAAGGAGTTCGATGAATTCTTTCCACATCTACTTTCCCTTCTGTTTCTATTATCTCTGGACAGTTCTCTTTGATAATTTCCTGTAAAATAGAATCTAGGCTCTTTTTTTGGTCATAGTTTTCTGGAAGTCCAATAATCCGCAGATTATCTCTCCTAGATCTATTTTCCAGGTCTATAGATTTTCCCAGTAAGTATTTGACGTTGTTCTCCAGCTTCTCATTTTTTTTGTTTTGTTTGACTGATTCTTGGGTTCTCTGTGAATCATTCATTTCTATTTGTTCCATCCTGACTTTTAAGGAGTTATTTTCTTCTTTCACAGTTTTTAGTTCTTTTTGTAAAGGCCCAATTTCGTTTTTAAATGAATTATTTTGCTCTATTGAGTTTTTTTCCATTTCCCTAATTTTTTTTTTTTTTTGAGAATTATTTTCTTTTTCCAATTCAGAAATTCTATTTTCTTGAGACTTTTTTATCTTTTCCAATTCAGAAATCCTACTTTCCTGTGTTTTTTTAACCTTTTCTAATTCACTAATTTTGTTTCCCTGCATCTCCTGTGAATTCTTTATTTTTTCCAACTCCAATTTCAGGACGTTGTTATTCTCTATCATAACTTCCCTTTCTTTTCCCCATTTTTCTTCGATCTCCCTCAATTTTTTAAGAGCTTCTTCTAGGAGAGAGTTATGTGATGGGGGGCAGGAATCGTTCCCCTTTAGGTTGTTATCTGATTCTCTGCTGTCAACTTCCTCGGGGTTGGATACCCGCTCTTTCTCTGTATAGAAGGAATCTATGGTTTTTCTAGCTTTTTTGCTCATACTTAAAAAAATCTTTTGGGGTCTGTCTCTGGGGTAGGAAATTATTTACTTCTTTACCAGCTTCCTCCCAGACCGGATGGATGCAGCGGCTCCTGAGCCTGAGCTAAGAGAGAGCTCTGGGAGAGAGTTCCCCACCCCCTCCCTGGAAGTGCCTCAGAGGTGATTAGCACTACTGTGCTTCGAGGGCGTAGAATAGTGAAGACAGCACGAAGCCCAGCCTATGTGTCCGGTTGAGGAGTGGATGTCTGCAGCAGGTGACGTGAGAAGCCCCTGTGCTCAAACTGGAAGTGTCTGCCAGAAACCGCGGTCCCTAGTTCAAAGGTTCCGCTTCTCTGGGACTTCCTGGAGCTGAGTTCCACTCCCTCCAGCTAAGCTAGGCAGTGTGTGTTGTCTTGGGCCGTATCCACCCACTTGTCAATCTCTTAACTATTCTCAGGTGGTAGCTGAGGCCACACCCCCTGGTGCCGAGTCTGTTGAGTCACCCCCAGGGTCCGGGGAAAATCTAATCTGAGTTTTAAAATATTTTGGCTTTCTCTTCTGAACTGCTAAATAATTAGCAGAGAAGAGCTAACAGCCTGTGCCAGATTCCTTTACCTCAGTGGCTTCTCTGATCCCAGAGCCCTTCCCAGCGCAATGGGCGCAGTGTGCCCCTACCCCACCGTCTGTGCTGGTCTTTCTTATTCCTCCCCTGAGAACTGACCTTTCCTGTTGAAACTCCAGATTCTCTTCAGCTGGTAAGTCGTGCTTCCAGTCCTTGTGGTATCTATCAGTCCTGAGCTAATTTTGAGACTTAATTTATCTAATTGGTTGTGAGGGAGTGAGGACGTTCACTGAGTCGTGTGTTTCTTCTCCGCCATCTTGGCTCCGCCCCCCAATAGACTCTTCCTTAAAAGAGTCAGTACCATCTATTTGAAACCATAAACAAGCATGATATGTAATGGGGAAAAACTAGAATTATTCCCAATAACATCAGGAGAGAAACAAGTTTGTCCACTATCACCACTGCTATTCAATGTTGTACTAAAAATGCTAGGCTTGGAAATAAGAGAAGAAAAGAGATTAAAGGAATTATAGAGGTAATGAGGAAACCAAATTGTTACTCTTTGCATATGATATGTGTAATATTCAGTTTTCTTGAGGGTATTTGGAACAGCCTTCTTTTCAGTTCAGTAATCACCACAAGAGTAGCCAGGGGATAAAGTACAAATCCTTTATTATCTCCTTCAAAGTCTTGTGTCTTTTGCTGGGTCCTGATGAGCTTTCTTAAAAGTCTTCTGGAGTCTTGGCTTCAGTGGAGAAATGAAAGAGGAGAGCCTGCTACCAAGGTGGTGTGAGATGGGATGAATAAATCTGAGTTCAAGAGTTTGTGCTTCAGCCTCCAGTCCACTTGTCTTCCCTAGCTCTGAATCCGAGGTCTCTCGTTAGGAGA
This sequence comes from Sminthopsis crassicaudata, assembly GCF_048593235.1. Classification (NCBI taxonomy): domain Eukaryota; kingdom Metazoa; phylum Chordata; class Mammalia; order Dasyuromorphia; family Dasyuridae; genus Sminthopsis; species Sminthopsis crassicaudata. Next base: position 183,602,391 of record NC_133619.1, on the reverse strand, counting down.
GCCTAACTGAAGGTGGAAATGAATCTCTCTCCTTGGCTCCAAGAGCTTGGCTTATATACTCTACCCTGAGTATAAACCAATCATTATATCACTAGGAAACCATTATTTGTTGTAAGACTAAATCAATCTGAACTTAGAGAACTATTAAGCACCATGGTAAACGAGATAACCATTGTCTCATCAATTCCACTTAATACCTTGTAAGAAACTTTGTTTCAACTTCAGAGTTCTGGCCAATAGCAGATATGATGGAACTCCAGAGAATCAACTAAAAAGCTACTAGAAATAATTCACAACTTCAGCAAAGTTGCAGGATACAAAATAAATCCACATAAATGAGCAGTATTATACATCACTAACAAAATCCAACAGCAAGAGATGCAGAGAGAAATTCCATTTAAAATAACTTAATAATATAACATATTTGGGAATCTATCTGCCAAGGGAAAGTCAGGAACTGTATGAGCAAAACTACAAAACACTTTCCACACAAATAAAGTCAGATATAAGCAATTGGAAAAATATGAAGTGCTCTTGGATAGGTCAAGCAACTATAATAAAGATGGCAATACTCCCCAAACTAATATATTTATTTAATGCTATACCAATCAAACTCCCAAAGAAATTATTTTATTGAACTAGAACAAAATAACATCAGAATTCATCTGGAAGAAGAAAAGGTCAATTATATTATAAAGCAGTGGTTACCAAAAACATTTGGTATTGGCTAAGAGATAGACTAGTTCATCAGTGGAATAGTGGTTAGGTCCAAAGGACAAAGTAATCAATAACTCTAATAACCTAGTGTTTGACAAACCCAAGGAACCCAACCTTTGGGATAAGAACTCAATGTTTGACAAAAATTGCTGAGAAAATTGGAAAGTAATATGGCAGAAACTAGGCATTGAAACACACTTAACACTGTACACCAAGGTCAGGTCAAAATGGGTTCATGACCTAAAAATAAAGAATGAGATTGTAAATAAATTAGAGGAACATAAGATAGTTTACCTCTCAGACCTGTGGAAGAGGAATGAATTTATGTCCAAAGCAGAATTAGAGATCATTATTGATCACAAAGTAGAAAATTTTAATTATATCAAATTAAAAAGTTTTTGTACAAACAAAACTAATGCAGATAAGATTAGAAGGGAAACAATAAACTGGGAAAACATCTTTATAGTTAAAGGTTCTGATAAAGGCCTCATCTCCAAAATATATAGAGAATTGACTCTAATATATAAGAAATCAAGCCAATCTCCAATTGATAAATGATCACAGGATATGAGCAGACAATTCTTGGATAAAGAAATTGAAACTATTTCTAGTCATATGAAAAGAAGCACCAAATCATTATTAATCAGAGAAATGCATATTAAGACAACTCTGAGATACCACTACATACCTGTCATATTGGCTAGAATGACAGGGAAAGGTAATGTAGAATGTTGAAGGGGATATGGGAAAACAGGGACACTGATACACTATTGGTGGAACTGTGAATAAATTCAGCCATTCTGGAGAGCAATTTGGAACTATGCTGAAAAAATTATCAAACTGAGCATACTCTTTGACCCAGCAGTGTTGCTATTGGGTTTGTATCTCAAAGAGATCTTAAAGAAAGGAAAGGGACCTGTATGTGCAAGAATGTTTGTGGCAGCCCTATTTTTGGTGGCAGAAACTGGAAACTACGTGGATGCCCATCAATTGGAGATTGGCTGAATAAAATGGGGTATATGACTGTTATGGAATATTATTGTTCTGTAATAAATGACCAATAGGATGATTTCATAAAGGCCTGGAGAGACTTACATGAATTGATGATGAGTGGAATGAGCAGGACCAGGAAATCATTGTATACTTCAACAACAATACTGTATGAAGATATATTCTGATGGAAGTGGCCCTCTTTAACCATGAGATAAACCAAATCAGTTCCAACAGAGCAGTAATGAACTGAACCAGCTACACCCAGCAAAAGAACTCTAGGAGATGAATATGAACCACTACATAGAATTTCCAATTCCTCTAATTTTGTCCCCCTGCATTTTGGATTTCCTTCACAGGTTAATTGCACACTATTTCAAAGTCCGATTCTTTTTGTACAGCAAAACAACTGTTTGATCATGTATACATGTATTGTATTTAATTTATACTCTATCATATTTAACATATATTAGTCAACCTGCCATCTTGGCAGGGGGGGAAGGAGGGGAAAAAATAGAACAAAAGGTTTGCCAATTGTCAATGTTGTAAAATATCTGGTAAATAAAAACTATTAAAAAAAAGAAGAAGAAGAAAAGGTCAAGAATTTCAAAGGAATTAATGAAGAGAAAAGCAAATGAAGGTGTCCTAGCTGTACCAGATCTAAAACTATATTACAAAGCAGCGGTCATCAAAATCATTTGGTACTTGCTAAGAAATAGACTAGCTGATCAGTGGAGTAGGTTAGACTCACAGAACAAAATAGCTAATGACTATAACAATCTAACATTTGACAAAAAAAAAAGCCCCACTTTTTGGGATAATAATTCACTATTTGACAAAAATTGCTGGGAAATTTGGAAACTAGTATGGCAGAAAGTAGGCATAGATCCACACCTAACATCATATACCAAGTTAAGGTTGAAATGGATTCATGATCTAGATGTAAAGAGTGATACTATAAACCAGGGACTCTCAAAATATGGCCCAAGGGCCAGATGCGGCCCACTGAGGATGTTTATATGGGCCACCAGGTTATGCCAAATGGGATGAGGGGTGGAGACAGAGTGTGAGTTTTTTTATTTTTACTATAGTCCGGCCCTCCAACAGTCTGAGGGAGAGTGAACTGGACCCCTATTTAAAAGTTTGAGGACCACTGCTAAATAAATTAGAAGAACATAGCAATGTTTACCTATCAGATTTGTGGATTAGGAAGGAATTTGTGACCAAAGAAGAACTAGAGATCACTACTAATCAAAAAATAGATAATTTTGATTATATTAAGTTAAATATCTTTGGACAAACAAAACTAATGCAGATAAGATTAGAAGAGAAGCAATAAACTGTGAAAAAAATTTTACATCTAAAGGATCTTATAAATGCCTCATTTAAAAACTGGAAATTAAGTGGATGCCCATCAATTGGAGAATGGCTGAAAAATTATGGAATATGAATATTATGGAATATTATTGTTCTGTAAGAAATGACCAGCAGGATGATTTCAGAAAGGCCTGGAGAGATTTATATTAACTGATGCTGAGTGAAATGAGCAGGACCAGGGGATTATTGTATACTTCAACAACAATACTATATGATGATTAATTCTGAGGGATGTGGCCATTTTCAACAAAGAGATGAACCAAATCAGTTCAAATAGAGCAGTAATGAACTGAACCAGCTACACCCAGTAAAAGAACTCTGGGAGATGACTATGAACCACTACGAAGAATTCCCAATCCCTCTATTTTTGTGAGCCTACATTTTTGATTTCCTTCACAGGCTAATTGTACACTATTTCAAAATTCGATTGTTTTTGTACAGCAAAACAACTTTTGGACATGTATACATATATTATATTTAGTTTATACTTTAACATACTTAGCTGTATTGATCAACCTGCTATTTGGGAGGGGGAATGAGAGGGAAAAATTAGAACAAAATTTTTGGCAATTGTCAATATTGTAAAAATTACCCATGCATATATCTGGTAAATAAAAACTTATTATTTTTTTAAAAAGCCTTAGGAAAAAAATTAAATTAAAAAATAATTTTTTAAAAGAAAAAAATGAGATTATTTAGTTTCCAATTACTTTTTGCTTTATTTACCCCTAACTTTTTGTTGAATGTAGTTTTTTTTTTATCACATCATGATCTGATAGGAAAGCATTTACTATTTCTGCCTTCCTACATTTAATATTGAGGTCTTTATGTCCTAATATATGGTCAATTTTTGTATAGGTTCCATGAACTGCTGAGAACAAAGTGTACTCCTTTCTGTCTCCATTTAGTTTGTTCCAAAGAGCTACCATATCTAATTTTTTCTAGTATTCTATTTACCTTTTTGGCTTCTTTCTCATTTATTTTATGGCTTGATTTATCTAATTCTGAGAGTGCAAGGTTGAGATCTCCCACTATTACTGTTTTGCTGTCTATTTCTTCTTGCAGCTTTCTTAATTTCTCTTTTAAGAATTTAGATGATACACTATTTGGTCCATATACGTTTAATATTGATATTGCTTCATTATTATATTATTATTATTATTATTATTATATTGCTCCCCTTTAGCAAGATGATGATGGCTATTCCTGCTTTTTTTTACTTCTCCTGAAGCATAGTAGGTTCTGCTCCAATCTTTTACTTTTACTCTGTATGTATCTCCCTACTTCAGGTGTATTTCCTGTAAACAACATATTGTAGGATTCTGGCTTTTAATCCAGTCTGCTAACTTTTTTATAGAGGAGTTTACACCATTCACATTTATAGTTAAAACTACCAATTCTGTATTACTTGCCATTTTGTTAACCCCTGCTTATCCTTTTCTCCTTTCCTTCACCCTTATTCCTCTCCCCAGTATTAAATTTATGAGCACCACTTGCATCTCACATCCCTCCCCTTTTAGTATCCCTCCCCCTACTTCCCCCTATCTTATCCCTTTTCCTCACAAATTCTGTATTCCCTTCAATTTAGCTTACTCCTTCCCTTTTCACTTTTGCCCTCTCACTTTTCAATGAGGTGGGAGAAGTTTCATCATAAATCAAATATTTCTTATATTTTTTCTCTTTAAGGCAATTCTGATGGCAGTACGATACACACTATGTTCATCCCCCTCCATTCTTTCTCTCAGATATTATAGGTTTCTTTTGCCTCTTTGTGAGATGTAGTACCCCTACTTTACCCTTTTCTGGGTACAATTTCCTTTCCACCTCTATTTTCTAGAACAATATATAAATGTGTTCTTTATCTTTATAGCAGAAATATAGTTCCCAAGATTTCTTTTTACCTTTATAGGTTTCGCTTGAGTTCTGTATTTGTAGATCAAACTTTTTGTTTAGATCTGGTTTTTTCATCAAGACTACATGAAATTCACCTATTTTGTTGAAAGATGCTCATTTTTTGCGGGGTAAGTTATTTTTGGCTGCATACCAAGTTCCTTAGCCTTTCAGTCCTTCAATGTTCCTTTTTAAAGTTATCCTTGACCTTTTTTTTTTTCTCCATTTCTATTCCTGTTTATATCATTTTTGTGTGGTAACTTAAGCGTACAACCTTGGAATGATCTTTGTATTTTACATCTCATTAGCATAATATTTGTACTCAGTTGGCAGATTGTTTACTATCTACTTGTAGAATCTCCTTCTTGTGGTGCATCTCCATTCCCAGCCTGTTTTGCAATTTCTTTTCATGGAAAATTTATTCCAGGAAATTCAAAACTGCTCTGCCTTGGCTTGTTTTCATCATTTTAAACCAGTGTTGTAAACCATTGTCTAAGTAATCTATATAATGTTTTTGTTTCATTATATAACTTTACACAAAAGCTTTCAGTATTTCTTTTCTGAGTCTGGAATGATATGAACTAATGATCCTGGCATTCAAGAACTTCCATCTTAACTGTTCAGAATTATTTATTTATATTTCCAACCTGTAATGCTCACTACCATTCACAAATTTAGGCAAGTCATTAAACTCAGTTTAAACTTCAATTTCTTGGTCTGTGAAATGAAATAATTGGACATTGAGATCCTTCTATTTATTGAAAAGTGGAATTACTCAACATTCTACCAGACTGTATTATTTTCCGTTCTTACTTATATTTTGTTTTCTCCCACCTCTGTATTTTTGCTTCTTCTCTCTCCTATTCATTTTATACACCCTTCCCCACCTTGTCCCTATCTCAATCGACTGATGTTCACACCCTCATGGTAAAATATATATTATACCTCATCAATTACGAATTTTTGCATGAAACTTAATTCTCTACCAATACTCCCTATATAATTCTCTATATAATTTGGAAATGAGGCCTTTATCAGAACCTTTTACTGTAACAATGTTTTCCCAGTTTATTGCGTCACTTCTAATCTTGTCTGCATTAGATTTGTTAGTACAAAAACTTTGTTAACTTAATATAATCAAAATTTAATATAATTAATAAATAATAATATAATTACAATATTTGGGTAATTCTAATTTTGGCTCCTCAGTATTTAAATTGCTTCTTTTTGGCTGCTTGCAATATTTTAGCTTTGTGCAATACTTATGAAATTTAGCCCCAATATTCCTTGGGAATTTAATTTCAGGGTCTCTTTCAGGAGGTGATCAGTGAATTCTTTTGGTGGCTATTTTACCTTCTGATTCTTAAATATCAGGGAAGTTTTGTTTTATGATTTCCTGTAAGATAATGCCTAGCTTCTTTTTTTTTTTTTTTCCCATCAGGCTTTCTTCAATGTCTCTATCTAGTTTCCAGGTCCGTTGTTTTTCCTAGGCAATATTTCATATTTTCTTCTATTTTTTTCATTTTGTTTTTGTTTTTGTTTGACTATTTGAAAGTCGGCCTTATAGAGCCCTTAGGTTGGTGAAGTTGCTTCTGAAACACTTGGTGAGCCTGGCCCTTGTGATTCTTCTACTTTGTTCACTTCCATTTGTTCAATTCCAATTTTAAGTGCATTATGTTTTGTTACCTTTTTTAACTTCTTTTGTAATTGGCCAATTGAATTTTTTTTGTTGTTCATTGTATTCTCTTTCCATTTCACAAATTTTGGTTTTTACTGAATTAGTTTTTTTTTTTCATATATCTTTTGTAGGGCATTATATTTTTCCATTCCTTCTTGAAATGATCTCATTTCATTTCCCCATTCCCCCCATTTCCCCATGAATTCTTTGAAAAAGTCTTGTGAAATGAGGAACATCTCATGTCTCTCTTTGGGGATTCATCTATAGTTGCTTTGCCTTTAGGAACCTCAGGATTTGAAGTCTGTTCTTCTCTCTTTCCATAAAAGCTGCCTATGATGAGAATTCTTTTTGTGTTTTTTTAATTCATTTTTGAGGCTTGAGGTCTGTTCTCTCTGAACCTAGAATCAAGAAGACCTGAGTTCAACTCTGACTTCAGATATTTACAAGCTCTGTGAACCAGGGCAAAATTATTTAATCTTTGTTTGCCTCAATTTCCCTAAATGTAATATAAGGAAAATAAGAGCACTTATTTTCTAGGCTTCCATGAAGATCAAGATTTGTAAAGAATTTAGCACCATGCCTAATAAGTAGTAAATGCTTAATAAATGCTTGATTTCTTTCTTCTTTCTTTCCTTTGTATATATTGTTTGTATATATTGTTTTCCTGTTATAGGATATAAGTAGAATGACTTTTTCTTTGTTTTTTATATTTCCAGTGCCAAACATAGTACAAGGAACATGATAGGTACCTCATATTTGTTTTTAAAGTAGAACTAAATTGAATGGTTCAAAACGCAATCAAGCTCTTATGTTTCTTAAAAATCAGAAAAAAAAGAAAAAGAACATGTTTATTAATATTATCAAGGTGAACATCATCCATCACACTTATATTTTGCTTCCTTTACAATAATGTTACTGTGTATGTGTGTGTACATACACAGATATGCAAACACACAAATTTTATGTAGGAACTACACACACATATATCTATATATCTATATCTATTTACAGAAGATATATATTTGTAATAAATACAAATATATAATATATATGCATACATATATGTGTGAGAAAGAGATTAACACAAATGCATATGTACATATATGTGTGTATATGGGAGGAAGTGGGAAGTTGCTTTATTTTTCCATATTTATCCACATAGTCATTTCATTTTTCTCTTCATTTATCATTCATCACAGCCACACTTTACTCTTTCCCTGATTCATATGGTCTTAATCTAGGATCTAGCCTGAATTATTTAATCCTTTTGCCTCCTTATTATTCCTCTTCTAATTACCATCATCACTGCTTTAAAAAAATGCTACTATGAAATAACATCTCTCCTTAAGATTTTATAGTATCTCCCATTATTTAAAGGGGCCATGGCCAAAAGCCTCCCATCACACCTCAAAGTTCCAATGTTTCCTGAACAGTCTTAGTTTTAATTTTGAGGCTACTTTTACTGCGCATCCCAGAAACAAATATTTAAATCTCAGTTGCACTTCTACCACTCTAGCTTTGGAGGCCTCTCCACAACTGCCACATATTTCAGTTCCATCTTTGTCAGATGCTTCTCTAACTCCTCCAAAAACCAAGAGAGACCCTTCTGTCTAAAAGCACTGCTTGGCAACTTTCAACTAAATTAAAAAAAATTTAGAAATTTTCATCTGATGATTTGCAAGATTTTAATAAATTTTATATTTGATTTTTAAAGTTATATTATTAAGGATATTTCCTCCTATTAATTATATTTACACACACATTCTGATAGATCTAATGGATATAGTTATAAGTAAATTAAACAGACTAAATGGTGAAATGTAACTTTATAATATTTTAAATAACATTTTAATAATAGCTTTTGCTTTTGTATAACCCCAATTTCCCTCATATTCCACTTTACTGGAGCTATCTTGCCTAGTATAAAGATCCTTTAAAAATAAATAAAATTAATAAGAACTAAATATAAAAGCATATTTGATGTCTAGAATTTCACCTTCTTCATTCATATGTTATGAATTTTCAAATGGAAAAATAAAAATAAGGACTTTGGTGTCATCATTGTGTGATTTTTATTCTTGTATAAGGAGATTGTATAAGATAGAAGAACAACTGACCTTGCTGTGTGCAACTGCATTTCATGGGGGGGGGGGGGAATGGAGGCAGCAAATTTCCTAAAAGAAATCAAATTGCTTATTAAATATAGGAAGTTCCTGCATCCCAAACATAAGCTGGAAAAGGCAGGAGGAATAAAGAGAGAGAGAGAGAGAGAGAGAGAGAGAGAGAGAGAGAGAGAGAGAGAGAGAGAGAGATGGAGCAAGATAGTGGAGAGGATACATGTTTCTTTCTGACCTTCTCCCATGACCCTCACACTAATTACCAAACTCAGTCTCTGAAATGGTGCTGGACTGGAAGAACCCATGAATATTGGGAGTGTAACAAATTACCGGCAGAAGATAATTTTGAGGATCACTGTTTCAATCAGGCAAGGAGGGAGGTGGGCCAAGAACAAATAGGGTGAGCACAGACACTGGGGAGTGCAGGTAGCACAGTGTCCCAGAGCAGTGAGTTCTAGAGAATTTACGGAGAGGAATCTACAGGAGTGCTGGCTACTCTGTCCTGGTTGCAAGCCAGTAGATCAGCAGAAAAGTTATAAAACATTCAATATAAACACAAAAAGGCAAATAGTGAACCCTGAAATGACAGAAATTCAAGAGTTATGGCCATGTCCATCCAGGATTGGAATTCATTCATCTCATACAGTGCTGCTTGTAGAGGAAGCTTGGACAATCTCCCTTGTCCTAAAAGCAGATCTCAACATTTTTTTAACTGAGTAAAAAAGGGAAAAAAAAAAAACTCAGATCATAGATAGTTGGGTTTTTTTGTTTGTTTGTTTGTTTTTGTTTTGTTTTTTTATGGTGCATGAGAATTGATTTCAAACCCTGAGGAGAGTAAAAGCAGATTGTCTCAAGATGAAGCTGCAAAGGGTGACATAATTTTTTTTTCCATTTCTTTTTTTTTTATTATATATATATATATTTTATAATATTATCCCTTGTATTCATTTTTCCAAATTACCCCCCCTCCCTCTATCCCCTCCCCCCGACGACAGGCAATACCATACATTTTACATGTGTTACAATATAGTCTAAGTACAATACATGTGTGTGAATATCATTTTCTTGTTGCACAATAAACATTAGAATCCGAAGGTACATGCAACCTGGGCAGACAGATTGTAGTGCTAACAATTTACATTCGGGTGACATAAATTGATCCCCATCACACAAGACTCTTTTAGAAGAAATTTAAAAATGATCTTAAAAAGAGAACTGGGAGAAAAATGGGGAAAAATTAAAACTTTGTAAGAGGTTTTGGAAAAATTAGAGCAATTATCTGAAGAAAATTCATTACAAAATAGAGTTAATGAAATGGGAAAAGCATATAACCCTTTAAAATATTTTGCAAAATGGAAAAAGAAAACAGATGTCTAAAAAACAGAATTTGTAAAATGGAAAAAGAAACCCCTGAAAACATAATTTGTGCAGTGGAAAAAATATCCATTGAACATCATTTAAAAAGTTACTTGAAGAAATACAAAAAGAAGTTAAAAAAATGAAGAAAATAATTAACTAAAAATCAGAGCTGAACAAATAGAAATGAATGACTCAATGAAACATCAAGAATCAGTCAAGCAAACCCAAAAAGAAAAAAGAAAAGAAAAAAGAAAAAAAGAAAAAGAAAAGAAAAATAAAAAATGTAAAATACCTAATTGGGAAAACAACTTACTTGGAAAAGAGATATAGAAGAGAGAATCTAAGAATTGTTAGACTTCCTGAAGACCATGATGAAAAAAAAAGTCTCAACACTTTTTTTTCATGAAATCATCAAAGAGATTTGCCCAGATGTCATAGAATCAGAAAGTAAAATAGCCATTGAAGGAATTCATTGAGAACCTCTTGAAAGAGACCCTAAAATTAAAACTCCAAGGAATATCATAGCCAAATTTCAAAATTACCAAACCAAGGAAAATATTACAAGCAGCCAGAAAAAATATTCAAATACTGAGCAGCCACAATAAGGATTACCAGGATCTAGCAGCTTCCACTTTATAGGATTGAAGGGCTTGGAATCTGATATGCTGAAAGGCAAATTGCAGCTAAGAAAAAAAGTACCTTGTTGCACTGAGTATTTTCTTTCAGGGAAGAAGATGGACATTTAATGAAAACAAAATAAAATCAAATACAGATAGTCAAAAATAATAAATACATTTTTTTCAAATCACAATGCAATAAAAATTACATTCAATAAAAGGGCAGGGGAAAATAGACCAATTAGTAATTGGAAACTAAATAATCTCATGTCAAAGAATGAATTGGAAGCAAATCACAGACAATTAATAATTTCATCCAAGAGAATGACAATAATGAGACAGCATATCAAAATTTTATGGCACTTAAAGTGGGAATAATGGGAAATTTTATATCTCTAGATGTCTAGATTGCATAACTACAATGCCTACTTGCATAACATAGACAAAGAAAATATCAAGAATTGGGCTTGCAACTAAAAAAGCTAGAAAAATAATAAATTAAAAAAAAAAAAACAATCAAATACCTAACACAAAATTCTAAAAATAAAAGGAGAAACTAATAAAATTGAAAGTTAAAGAAAAACTATTGAATTAATAAATGATTCTTAGAGTTGGTTTTATGGAAAAACCAATAAAATAGATAAGCTGTTAATTTGATTAGAAAAAGGAAAGAGGAAAATCTAATTGTTAATCTCAAAAATCAAAAGGCAGAACTCTCCACCAGTGAAGAGAAAAATTAAAGCAATAATTAGGAGTTACTTTGCCCAACTTTATGCTAATAAATTTGATAAACTAAGTGAAATGGAGGAATGCCTACCAAATATAGGTTGCCCAGATTAACAGAAGAGGAAATAACTTGCTTAAATAGTCCCATTTTAGAAAAAGAAATATAACAAGCTAGTAAGCAAATCCATAAGAAAAAATATCCAGGGCCAGATGGATTTACATGTGAATTCTATAAAATATTTAAATAACAATTAATACTCTAATAATATGCAAATCCTTTGAAAAAAAATAGGGAAAGAAGGACTCCTACCAAATTCCTTCTAAGTCAGAGACATGGTACTGATATCTAAACTAGGTTGAATGAAAACAGAGAAAGAAAATTATAGACCATCTCCCCAATGAATTTTGATGTACAAATATTAAATAAAGCATTAACAAAAATATTACCTAAAGTCCTCAAGATAATACACCATGACCAAGTAGGATTTATACCAGAAATTCAGGCCTGGTTCAATATTAGTAAAACTACTAGCATAATTGAATATATGAGTACCCAAATTAATTTTAAAAAATATGATTATCTCAATATATATAGAAAAACATTTGATAAAATGCAACATCCATTCCTATTAAAAATTCTAGAGACTATAGGAATAAATGGACTTTTCTTTTAAAATACTCAGTAGCACTTATTTAAAACCATCAGCAAGCATCTTATGTAATGGGGATAAACTGGAGTCATTCCCAAAAAGATCAGGAATGAAATAAAAAGGTTGCCCTCTGTCACCATTACTATTCAAAATCTTATTACAAATGCTAGAGTTGGCAATAAGAGAAAAGGAGTTTTAAAAAAGTAGAGTAGGTAATGAAGAAACAAAATTATCATTCTATTCAAATGATATATGGTATAATTAGAGAATCAACTAAAAACTATTAGAAATAATCTACAACTTTACCAAAAGTTTCAGAATACAAATTAAATCCACATAAATTAACAACATTTTTTATATATCACTAACAAAATCTAACAGCAAGAGATACAAAGAGAAATTCCATTTAAAATAACTCTCGATGTACAAACAAAACAAATGAAGACAATATTAGAAGGGAAGCAATAAACTGGGAAAACATTTTTACAATTAAAGGCTCTGATAAAAGCCTCATTTCCAAAATATATTGAGAATTTACTCTAATTTATAGGAAATCAAGCCATTCTCCAATTGATAAATGGTCAAAGGATATGAACAGACAATTTTCAGATAAAAAAAAATTGAAACTATTTCTAGCCAGAGGAAAAGATGCTCCAAATAATTATTAATCAGAGAAATGCAAATTAAAACAACTCTGAGATACCACTACACACCTGTCAAATTGGCTAGGATGACAAGAAAAGTTAATGCTGTATGTTGGAGGAAAATGTGAGAAAACAGATAATAATGCATTGTTGGTGGAATTGTGAACAAATACAACCATTCTGGACAGCAATTTGGAACTATGCTCTAAAAGTTATTAAACCATACATATCATTTGATCCATCAGTGTTACTACTGAGCTTATATATCAAAGAGATCTTAAAGAAGGGAAAAGGGAAATGTATGTGCAAAAATGTTTGTGGCAGCCCTTTTTTCCTTTTTGGAAATTGAATGAATGCCCATCAATTGGACAATGACTGAATAAGTTTTGTTTTGTGAATGTTATGGAATATTATTGTTCTATAAGAAATGACCAGCAGAATGATTTCAAAAAGGCCTGGAGAGACTTACACGAACTGATTTTGAGTGAAAAGAGCAGGACCAGAAAATCATTATATACTTCAATAACAATACTATATGATGATCAGTTCTGATGGACATGGCTTTCTTCAACAATAAGATGAACCAAATGAGTTTCATTTGTTCAACAATGAAGAGAACCAGCTACACCCAGCAAAAAGAACTATTGGAAATGAGTATGAACCACAACATATAATTTCCACTACCTCTGTTTTTTTCCACTTGCAGTTTTGATTTCCTTTTCAGGTTATTTTTACCTTATGTCTAAGTCTAGTTATTCTTCTGCAGCAAAATAACTATGGATATGTAAGAATATATTGTATTTAACACTTTAACATATTTAAGATGTATAGGTCTGCCTTCCATCTATGGGAGGGGATGAGGGGAAAAAGAGGAAAAGTTGAAAAAGAGGGTTTTTCAAGGGTCAATGCTGAAAAATTACCCATGCATATATCTTGTAAATAAAAAGTTAAATAAAATAAATAAATAAAATAACTGTCAATAGTATAAAATATTTGGGAATCTCTATACCAAGGGAAAGTCAGAAATTATATGAGGAAATCTGCAAAATACTTCCCACACACATAAAATCAGATCCAAACAATTGGAAAAATATGAAGTGCTCTTGGATAGGTTGAACAAATATAATAAAGATGATAATACTACCTAAACTGATCTATTTGTTTAGTGTTATAACAATCAAATTCCCAAGAAGCTATTTTACTGATTAAAAAAATAATAACAAAATTTATCTGGAAGAACAAAAGATCAAGAATTTCAAAGGAATTGATGAAAAAACAAAAAACAAACAAACAAACAAAAACAAATGAAGTGGTCCTCAAAACCATTTGGTACTGGATAAGAAAAAGAGTAGTTGATCATAAAAATAGGTTAGGTTTACAGGACAAAATAGTCAATGACTATAGTAATCTACTGTTTGACAAATACAGAGATCCCAGCTTTTGGGATAAGAATTTACTATCTGACAAAAACTGCTACAAAAATTGGAAAATAGTATGTCAAAATTAGGCATTGACCCACACATTATTCTTTATACCAAGTTAAGGTTGAAATAAGTTCATTATCTATACATAAAGAATGATATAAACAGATTAGAAGAACATAGAATAAATTACCTCTCACATCTATGGAGGAGGAATTTGTGACCAAAGAAGAACTAGAGCTCATTATTGATCACAACATAGATAATTTTGATTATATTAAGTTAAAAAAGTAGACAAGATTAGAAGGGAAACAATAAACTGGGAAAACATTTTTACATTCAAAGTTCTTATCAATGACTCATTTTAAAATATAAAGAGAGAATTTACTCTTATTTTTAGGAATTTAAACCATTCTCCAGTTGATAAAAGATCAAAGGAAATGAACAATTTCCAGATGAAGAAATTGATACTATATTTAGTCATATGAAAAATATTGCTCACTGAAATGCAAATTAAAACAACTCTGAGATATCACTACACACCTGTAAGATTGGGTAAAATAACAGGAAAAGACAATGAGGAATGTTAAAGAGGATATGAGAAAACTGGGACATTGATACATTCTTGGTGGAATTGTGAACGGATTCAACCATTCTGGAGAGCCATTTGCAACTATCCTCAAAAAGTTATCAAACTGTACATACCTTTTGATTCAGAGATGTTTCTACTGGTCTTATATCCCAAAGAGATCTTAAAGGAGAGAAAGGGACCCACATGTGCAAAAATGTTTGGCATCTCTTTTTGTAGTGGCCAGAAACTGGAAACTGAATGGGTGCTCATCAATTGGAAAATGGCTGAATAAATTATGATATATTATTGTCCTGTAAGAAATTATGGAATGTTATTGTTCTGTAAGAAATGAACAATGGGATGTTTTCCCAGAGGGCTAGAGGCACTTATATGAACTACTGCTAAGTGAAATAAACAG
Organism: Sminthopsis crassicaudata; assembly: GCF_048593235.1. Taxonomy (NCBI): domain Eukaryota; kingdom Metazoa; phylum Chordata; class Mammalia; order Dasyuromorphia; family Dasyuridae; genus Sminthopsis; species Sminthopsis crassicaudata. The sequence continues at coordinate 183,587,216 of NC_133619.1, read as the reverse complement.
AACCCGGAATTCACTATACATGGCAACAAAAAGATTATATATTGATCAATTCTGAAGGATGTAGCTTTTTTTTTTAAGATGATTTAAACCAATTCCAAGTGTTTAGTGAAAAATCTATCTACGTCTCGAGAGAGAACTGTGGGAAGTGAATGTGGTTCACAACTTAGCATTTTTACTCTTTTCGTTGTTGCTTACTTGCTTTTATTTTATTCTGTTTCTTTTATTTTTACTGGTTTGATTTGGTTTTATTTTTCTTGTGCAGCACAATAATTGTATAAATATGTATGCATATATTAGAAAAATAAAGATAATTCGGTTTTAGTGTCAAAAAAGATGTTGAAAGATGCTGACTTTATGAGATGAATGAATTTTTGCTTACAATAATGAATGGCCAAAATATGAAATAAAGAAAAATATCAGAATCCTATGTTTCTGTGTTAAATTTTTTTTTCTATTAGTTAGAGAGATACACTCTTTGTTTTGCCAAAAATGTTGCTTCAGGTCTTCTCCCCCATATGATTTTATTTCCACAATGGCAATATTAAAATAATAAATTTTCCACAGTAAATAAATTTTTGAAAGAATTTTTGGTAAAATGTATAATAAAGCAACCTTTTTTGTTGTTGTTTAACATTTGTATTCTAAGTGGTCTCTCATTAGCACTTACACATCTTATGCCATATTTATTTGTAATTGTTTGAACACTACTTTTCAAGTGTTCTAATATCTCTTTCATTTCTTTCACCCTTTCAATCAGTTTTTCCTCTTTTTCATGAGAATGTTCTTGTTTTTATGGTTGATATATGATGCTGGGTATACATAATCACTAGTCTTGATTCTTAACATAGTCACTTCACTGCAACTTTCCATTTTGTGTATTATTTTAATCAACATCCCTAGGATTGTCAATTTTACATAAAAGATAAATGCTTTTAACCCAAGTAAACAATCAAAAGAAAATTTCAATGAATATTACTAATGTTGCAAATATCACAAAATCTGGAAGATGATGACAATAACATGAAATACCAATATTTCTCCTACCTCCATGTCTATTACTTTACAATTTTTACACATTAAATTCATGTGTATTTTTGAAACTCAGCTCAAGTTTCAATACCTTTATGACCAACATCCAAAGAGACACTGTTGTACTGGAAATAAAGCTCAACTTTATGTCAAGAAGATGTGAGTTCAAACCCTAGCTCTGATAATTACTAGCTATCAACAAGACTGAGTAAAAACCAGCCACAAAATTGAATATTCCTACGAGAATGCTCTATCCTCAAAGCTCTGCTAATACATAATGTTTAGAAGTTTCCCTGAGGTATTACTGGGATATTATTCCTTTGTAATAGTCCATAAGCCTTTAGTGTTGTGCACTACCTCCTTACCATGGTTATAAGTTAATATCAGAAAGCCAGGTATAATTTTCTAATTGCTTTCTTTGTTTTGTTTTCATGACATGGGCATTTTCTATTTCTTTGGTTTATCTTGTACAAAACTCAGTGGTATGAAACATAGTCTGAGAAAAATTGGCCTATCAGTACCTTAGTGTTTAGGTTTCAAGTATATGTGTAGGTTAATCTACCTGCATATATTTTTGGATGGGTCCTTAGATATGGTGTATCTTTTCTGTAGATATAATTGTAAAATCTTCTTTAGTATACATTTCCTGACTAAGTCCAATTTGTTCTTACAAATTTTGATGCAGAGAATTGAGGCAATCACAGATATGCTCTGGAAATAACCAGACTGCTTATGAGAAAAATCTTTAAAATTTTAGGGAAAAGCATAAGAGGAGATAATAATTATAAAGTGCTTAGCACAATATCCAGTGACATTCAAAGACATCTTTTTAATCCATGTCCTTTTTGTCACTTAGTCTAAAATCTATGATTTATTGATTCAATGGAGAAATATGTTGACCTGGGTAAATCATCAAGGTATGGAATCTCTTTTTTTATCATAACTTTTTATTGACAGAACATATGCCTGGGTAATATTTTGCAACATTGCATTCATGTCTGTTCCGACTTTTCCCTTCCTTTCCTCCACCCCTTCCCCTAGATGGCAAGCAATCTTATACATGTTAAATATGTTATAGTATATCCTGGATACAATATATGTGTGCAGAACCAAACAGTTCTCTTATTACACAGAGAGAATTGGAGTCAGAAGGTAAAAATAACCTAGGAAGAAAACAAAAATGCAAACAGTTTACACTAATTTCCCAGGGTTCCCTTTCTGGAAGTAGCTGATTCTGTCCATCATTGATCAATTGGAACTGAAATAGACCTTCTCTTTGTCGAAAATATTCACTTGGATCAGAATACATCCTCATACAGTGATCTCCTGGATCTGCTCATCTCACTTAGCATCAGTTGATGCAAGTCTCTCCAAGCCTCTCTGTATTCATCCTGCTGGTCATTTCTTACAGAACAATAATATTCCATAACATTCATATACCATAATTTACCCAACCATTCTCCAATTGATGGACATCCATTCATCTTCCAGCTTCTAGCCACTATGAAAAGGGCTGCCACAAACATTTTGGCCCATGCAGGTCCCTTTCCCTTCTTTAATATTTCTTTGGAATACAAGCCCAGTAGTAGCACTGCTGGATCAAAGGGTATGCACAGTTGGATAACTTTTTGGGCATAATTACAGATTGTTCTCTGGAATAGTTGTATCCATTCACAACTCCACCAATAATGCATCAATGTCCCAGTTTCCGACATCCCCTCGAACATTCATCATTATTTTTTCCTGTCATCTTAGCCAATCTGACAGGTGTGTAGTGGTATCTCAGAGTTGTCTTAATTTGCATTTATCTAATCATTAGTGATTTGGAACACTCTTTCATATGAGTGGAAATAGTTTCAATTTCCTCAAGTGAAAATAGTCCATTCATATCCTTTCACCAGTTATCAATTGGAGAATGGTTTGATTTCTTATAAATTGGAGTCAGTTCTCTTTATATTTTGGAAATGAGGCCTTTATCAGAGCCTTTAACTGTAAAAATATTTTCCCAATTTATTGCTTCCCTTCTAATTTTGCTTGCATTAGTTTTGTTTGTACAAAGATTTTTTGATTTGATGTGATCAAAATTTTCTTTTTTGTGAACCATAATAATCTGTAGTTCTTCTTTGGTCACAAATTCCTTCCTTCTCCACAAGTCTGAGAGTTAAACTATCCTATGTTTTTCTAATTTATTTATGATCCCATTATTTATGCCTAAATCATGGACCCATTTTGATCTTATCTTGGCATGTGGTGTTAAGTATGTCTTCGTGTCTAATTTCTGCCATACTAATTTCTAGATTTCCTAGCTGTTTTTGTCAAATAATGAATTCTTATCCCAAAAGTTAGGATCTTTGGGTTGTCAAACACTAGATTGCTATAGTTATTGACTATTATGTCTTATATTCCTAACCTCACTGATCAACTAAGCTATTTCTTTGCCAATACCAAATAGTTTGGTGACTGCTGCTTTATAATTTAATTTTAGATCAGGTACAGCTAGGCCACCTTCATTTGATTTTTTTTCCCATTAATTCCCTTGAAATTCTTGACATTTTGTTCTTCCATATGAATTTTGTTGTTATTTTTTTCTAGGTCATTAAAATTGTTTCTTGGGAGTCTGATTGGTATAGCTCTAAATAAATATATTAGTTTAGTGAGTATTGTCTTCTTTATTAAATTCACTCGGCCTATCCAAGAGCACTTAATATTTTTCCAATTATTTAAATCTGACTTTATTTTTGTGGCAAGTGTTTTGTAATTTTGCTCATATAATTCCTGACTTTCCTTTGGTAGATAGATTCCCAAATATTTTATACTATCGACAGTTATTTTGAATGGAATTTCTCTTTGTATCTCTTCCTGTTGGATTTTCTTGATGATGTATAAAAATGCTGAAGATATATGTGGATTTATTTTGTATCCTACAACTTTGCTAAAGTTATGAATTATTTCTAATAGCTTTTTAGTAGAATCTCTGGGGTTCTGTAAGTATACCATCATATCATCTGCAAAGAGGGATAGTTTGGTTTCCTCCTTACCTATTATAATTCTTTAATCTCTTTTCCCATTCTTATTGCTGAGGCAAGCATTTCTATTACAATATTGAGTAGTATTTGTGATAGTGGGCAACTTCCTGATCTTACTGGGAAAGGTTCCAGTTTTCCCCCATTACATATGATGCTTACTGACGGTTTTAAATATATGCTCCTGACTATTTTAAGGAAAAGTCCATTTATTCCTATCCTCTAAAGTGTTTTTGTTAGGAATGGATGTTAGAGTTTATTAAATATTTTGTCTGCATCTACTGGGATGATCATATGGTTATTGGTTATTTGATTATTGATATAGTCAATTATGCTAATAGTTTTCCTAATATTGAACCAGCCCTGCATTCCTGATATAAATCCTACTTGGTCATAGTGTATTATCCTGGGGATGATTTTCTGTAATCTTTTTGCTAATATTTTATTTAAGATTTCAGCATCAATATTCATTAAAGAGATTGGTATATAATTTTCTTTCTCTCTTTTCAACCAATCTGGTTTAGGTATCATTAGAATGTCTGTGTCATAATAGGAATTTGGTAGGACTCCTTTAATCCCTACTTTTTAAAATAATTTATATAGCATTGGGGTTAATTGTTCTTTAAATATGTGGTAGAATTCACTTGTAAATCCATCTGGTCCTGGGGATTTTTTCTTAGGGAGTTGGTTAATAACTTGTTCTATTTCTTTTTCTAAAATGGGACCGTTTAGACTATTTACTTCTTCCTCTGTTAATCTGGGCAAGCTATATTTTTGAAGGTAATACTTCCATTTCAGTTAAATTATTGAATTTGTTGGGCTAAAGTTGGGCAAAGTAACTCCTAATTATTGCTCTAATTTCCTCTTCATTAGTGGCATGTTCTCCCTTTTCATTTTTAAGACTATTTCTTTTTCCTCTTTCCTTTCTTAAATCAGATTTACTGTTTATTTATTTTGTTGTTTTTTTTCATAGAACTAACTCTTAGTTTTATTAATTAATTCAATATATTTTTTTTACTTTCAATTTTATTGAACTCTGCTTTTATTTTTAGAATTTCAAGTTTAGTGTTTGATTGGGAGTTTTTAATTTGTTCTTTTTTTTTTTTTTTTTTTTTTTTTGCATTTTTAATTGCAAAGCCCAACTCATTAATCTTCTCTTTCTCTCTTTTATGCAAGTAGGCCTCTAGAGATATAAAATTGCTTTGGCTGTATCCTACACATTTTGGTATGGCGTCTCATTATTGTCATTTTCTTGAGTGAAGTTATTAATTATGTCTATGATTTGCTGTTTCACCCAATCTTTATATAAGATTAGAATATTTAGTTTTCAATTACTTTTTGCTCTATTTACCCATAACTTTTTGTTGAATGTAGTTTTTATTGCATCATGATCTGAAAAGAAACATTTACTATTTCTGCATTCCTACATTTAATTTTGAGGCCTTTATGTCCCAATATATGGTCAATTTTTGTATAGGTTCCATGAACTGCTGAGAAGAAAGTATATTCCTTTCAGTTTCCATTTAGTTTTCTCTAAAGATCTATCATAACTAACTTTTCTAGTATTATATTTCCCTCTTTGACTTTTTTCTTATTTATTTTATGGTTTGACTTATCTAATTCTGAGAGTGCAAGGTTGAGATCTCCCACTATTATGGTTTTACTGTGTATTTCTTTTTGCAACTCTCTTAATTTCTCTTTTAAGAATTTAAATGCTACATCACTTGGTGAATATATGTTTAATATTGATATTGCTTCATTATATATGCTATCCTTAGCAAGATGTAATGCCCTTCCTTATCTCTTTTAATTAGATCAATTTTTGTTTTTGCTTGATCTGAGATGAATATGGCTACCACTGCTTTTTTGGCTTCACCTGAAGCATAGTAGATTCTGCTCGAATCTTTTAACTTTATTCTCTTTGTATCACCCTGTTTCAGGTGTGTTTTCTATAAACAACATATTGTAGGATTCTGCCTTTTAATCCAGTCTGCTAACCACTTCCTCTTTATGGGGGAGTTTACCCCATTCACATTTATGGTTAAAATTACCAATTATGTATTTTTTGCCATCTTGTTAACCCCTACTTATGCTTTTTCCTTTCTTTCCCTCTTACCCCCTTTTCTAGTATTAAACTTGTGAGCGCCACTTGCTTCTCACAGCCTTCCTTTTTAGTATCCCTGCCTCCACCTTAAAGTTCCTCCCCCTACCATTTTCCTCACAATTTCTGTATTCCCTTCTGCTTAGCTTACTCCTTGCCTTTTCACTTTTCCCCTTCCATTTCTCTTTAAGGGAATTCTCATTGCAGTAAGATACATACTATGTTCATCCCCCTCCATTCTTGCTCTCAGATATAATAGGTATCCTTTGCCTCTTTGTGAGATTATTTCTTCCTCTAATTTCTAGAACAAAGTATACATGTGTTCTTTACAGAAATATAGTTCCCAAGATTTCTTTTTATCTTTTTTAGGTTTCTCTTGAGTTATATATTTGTAGATCAAACTTTGTGACTAGTTCTGTTTTTTTCATCAAAAATAAATGAAATTCACTTATTTCATTGAAAGTCCATCTTCTTCCCTGGAAAGAGATGCTCTTTTTTGCTGGATAAGATATTTTTGCCTGCATACCAAGTTCCTTATCCTTTTTGGAATATCATATTCCAGATTCTTTGATCCTTTAATGTGGACACTGCTAGATCCTGGGTAATCCTTATTGTGGCTCCTTTTATCTAGCAGCTTGCAGTATTTTTTTTCCTTTGTCTGATGGTTCTGGAATTTGGTCCTATATTTCTTGGTTTTGATTTTAGGGTCCCTTTCAGTAGGTGATCGATGAATTCTTTCAATGTCTATTTTACCCTCTCTTTTTATAATTTCTGGACAGTTTTCTTTGATAATTTCCTGTAAAATAGTGTTTAAGCTCTTTTTGTCATCATATTTTTCAGGGAGTCCAATAATTCTCAGATTGTCTCTCCTGAATCTATTTTCTAGGTCTATTGTTTTCCCAAGAAAATGGTTTACATTTTTCCCATTGTTTCATTTTTTTTTTTTTTAGTTTTGCTTGACTGATTTTTAATGTCACCTCGAGTCATTCAATCACATTTGTTCAATTCTGATTTTCAAAAAAGTATTTTCTTCACTCACTTTTAAAATATATTTTTAATTGTCTAATTGAGTTTTTAAGTGAGTTGTTTTGTTCCATGGAATTTTTTTTTCATTTTGCCAATTTTACTTTTTAGAGAACTATTTTCTTTTTCCAACTAATTCTGTTTTTTAAGGATTTGATTTCTTTATCCACTCTATCTTCACATGAGTGGGATCACTTATCCAGACTCTCTTGCCAAGCTTCCCTTTCCTTTTCCCATTTTTCTTCTAGCTCTCTTGTGAGAGTCTTTTTAATTTCTTCTATGAAAGTCTTGTGCATTGAGGACCAGATGATATCCCCCTTTGGGGATTCATCTGAAGATACACTATTTTTATTCTCCTCAGAGTTTAAAGTCTGCTCTCTATCCATGTAGAAGGTATTGATAGTTAGAGTGCATTTTAATTTTTTGCTCATTTTGTCAAAGAACAATCAAAGAAAACAAACTAATAAGAAAAACAAATGGTCTGCTTTTTTTTTTGGGGGGGGGAGTGAGAGGGCTGGATGGTATTACCCAACTTCCTCTACAGACTGTATGGGGCAGCAGCAAAGCACTAGCAGGACACCAATGGCTGTGCTGAGTCTGCTTTCTGAGACTCTGAGAGAATGCTGAGCCATTCGGATTGGGTGTGGCCAAGTCCTGAGAGGCACTAGCTTTTGGGGGTTTAGTCTTCACCCCCTGTGTTTTTAGCTTCTTTGCTTTCTTACTGGCTTGCTGCCAGGGAAAAGTAGCCAACAAGGTGTTAAAGCTCTCTCCATAGAAACTCAGCTGAGATCACACCTTACCCCCCTCTGGTCTGCTCAGCTGTGAGTTGCCTGCCTTACTCTGCCTGCTGTGGTGTTGCTGCCTGCCTTCAGTATGTATCTGATCTAATTCCATCCCCACCCACGAGCAATAGCAGACCTTTTCTGGGGAATTTTGAGGATTTCCTCCCTTGGTGATTATTATTATTATTATTATTTTTCAGTCACGCACTCATTCTGAGGTTTGTCATGAGATACATTATTCTGAGAGAAATTGCCAAGCTTAAGCAGATGTGTGTGTCTTCTCTGCCATCTTGGCCAAAAGTTAGGGTGTGGAATCTTGATACTTTAAGTGGAGTGACATAATTGTATTGACTGAATCTCCTTCCTCCCTCCACACACACCCTGCTACTCTTCCCTTAGTTTTAATATTTGCAAATATTGAGCACATACTGAGTAAATCTACTGCAATGTCTTTGGCAAAGTACATAGTGCCAAATCTTGAATAGCCTTTCAATCATTCCAGCAGGCAATGCATGTTTTAAAAGATATTTAGTGATTTTCACTAAAGACTCTCAAGAAAAGTTGGTATGATACAGTTCATACAAAATCTGTTAAGTCATTGTTGTGGTGGTAGTGATGGTGGTATTATTGTGTTATTTCCAATTCTTCATGATTCTATGAAATTTGTGAAATTCTTAGACTATGTTTGCAAAATTAAGAGCTAACACAAGACCCAGCTAGTATTTTTTGGGGGGGAGGGAAATTTTAATTTATTTACTGTTCAATTAAATAATAATACTGGATCTTATGCCAGTAAGATCTACTTTCAAATCTTTGCCTCAAATATTTACTGGCTTTATGACCATGGAGAAGTTATTTAAACTCTCTTTTCGTACTTTCTCATTTGTAAAAGGGCAACAATAATACCACTTATGCTGCAGATTATTCTGAGGATAAAATGAGATATTTATAAAATGTTTTGCAAACCTTTAATTAAAATATAAATGATAGATATTATTACCAGTTTCTTTATCATTTGTTATTATCACAAGTCATTATTATTATTATAATTTTAGTGAATAAAATAAATCCAATTACAAATATAGTTTGTTTATTATAAATAAAAGTAGAGAATTAGTCCCAGAATGATGGTTTGAAAGATGAATTAGAGAGAAAGGAAGCAGGAAAACCAGTTAGGAGAATGTTTAATAGTAAAGATATTTACTATATGTACTATATGAAATAGCAAAGATAACTTTATATTGGAGAAAGGAAACTTAAACAAGAAAGTGATCAAAAAGCAAGCAGCTAGAAGGAAAAAAAAGAAAGAAAAACACAAAATAAGTCTTGAATAATCCAGAAATTGAATAATCAGTCCCTGAATAATGAGAGTTGACTTTACTCCAAGTAACTAGCTATTTAGAATGATAGAAAAGAAAATTGGATAAAGCAAATTTGGTAAGTGTGTGTATGTGTATGTGTGTGTGTATGAGTGTGTACATGCATATGTGTTCATTTATATAGATGCATGTGTACTTTTGAATGGCATGACAGGTTTAAAAGGAGGAACCTGAAACTAACTCCAGAGCTGCTATTTTCTATATTATAATAACACTTCCATGACAAATGAAATAGTTATGTGAACCAGACTTTGTAGGAGATCCCAGTAATGTAAACCTCAGACTGCCAAGGTCACAAATTTTAGATAAAATAAGTTTTACCAAAGTGTTCTTGTCTACAACCAGCTTCTAGTTATTATCTTTCTCTCTATTAACCACAAATAAAAATGGAATAAGGGTTTCCTTGAAATTTTTGCAGGAATGAAACAGTTAAAGAACTAGATCATCAGTGAAAAGGCCTGTCCACTTGCTCACAGTTATTGTGGCTATTTTATCACCCATGTGGGCCTTTTTCCAACTGTGAAAAAAAAGGTATACGCCATTTCATTATGTTAATGGGGCATGAGAGACACAAATAAAAAAGCACTTGCTTCATACTAGGTACCCGTGAGAGGTGAATATTTTTAAATATCTGTAGGTGGTTCACTAACACAGGTAATTGAGTTCCGACATATTTCTCCTTTGAGCATTTCCACAGGGTGTTCAGGAGTCTTGTAGATGAGGGGGTAGGATATGAATAAGAGAAGAATCCTTTTAAGGAAACAATGCATCCTAAGCTTGATCCTTCAAGGAATATTTTCTTAAGCTTTAATACTGCCTTTTATGGCATTACTTTTTCTTCAGAAAGGAGCAGTCCCCATTTTTAGAGACATTGCCAATAAAGGACCTAATGCTGCTGTTTGACTTGTGAAAAACAGATGTATTTTGCAAAGGAAGAGAAGTGATGGCATCACCATTGTATACAATGTGGGGCAAAATATCTCCCTTGGTAATTATAAATATGTGGCAATTATTAACCTTCCATTCAGAAGAAATTTTCTTCTCTGTCTTTTTGTTTTAGTTTTATGCTTGCAATCTTATTTCATTTGCTCTATTATAACTATAGCTGGTATCCAAGGAAGCAATTGCACCCCAGTTTAATGTAATAATTCTCTTAGTTCAATGGGATATATTTTATAAAATTTTCCTAGAATATTTTAACTATTAGGAAAGATGCAGCATATACCTGTGTGCTTTTATATTTCATAGATACATATTATATTAACATCTATGCATTTGCATAAATATAAACAGATGTATCATATGTACAGTTTCTGAAGAACTAAAAATTAGTATCATCCAAGGGATAATTGATATTTTGTGAATATTGTGTATCTGTTTGTATTCATATATATTTCGGCAGATGAGCATCCATATCTGCAATTATTTCATGGATTTGAGGACCGACCACTGTGGAAATTGTTTCTTTTGATGAAAACTTTTATGGCACTTACAGCTTTAGAGAGAGTTACTTAAAATCCTGAGAGTTTAGTTGATTTGGCCATAGTCAAAGAAGTAATGTGGGTCAAAAGTAGAATTTAAATCTAAGCCTTTCTGATTCAAAGACTGTTTCTTCACTCACCCCCAATTATCTCTCACACATAAACATATGTATGTATGTATATGTGTGTATAAACTTTAATATTTCATAAATCTGTGATATCATAATACAGCTCTCTTTGCACCACCACAGAGCAAATCCCATCTCTTTCTTAGTAGATAGTCCACACTGACTCTTGTCTACAGGAAATCATAATGTTATGAGATTTATGTAAAAATCCAGATTTATTACAAGAGAAATCGACCTGTTTGTGGAACCCAAAGAATTCCTTAAAGAAATTTGTATATTTATGAGAGTTCAACAAAAGAAGGGAGAAGTATGGCATTGGAAGGAAAGGATACAGTAATTCCTCCTGAAGGGGAGAAGCAAGATATTGGCAAATGCCACATTATTTTCTCTTGGGAACCACTAGACTATGACAGGAAAATCTGATTATCTACAAAGGACCCCAGCTGCACAAGCATTATCCCAGCTTGGCACAGACAGGTCCGTGTCTGTCTTGCTTCCCAAACATGCACAGAGAATCCAGCTTAAGGTAAAACAACACATTATGTCAGCTTAGGGAAGCTTTGTTTTTGACAATTCAGGGCATGTTCTGAGTCCTGTATTTCTGGAAAATGGGGCAACTCAAAAAGAGAAGTTCAGGGAACTAACCTTTAACACTCCCTAACATTATGGATGGAAAAAATGTATTGATCTTTGGCTGTACTACATGTCTCTGCACTTACTCTAGCTAGTTTGATCATTAAAGAACACATATATGCATTATCACTGATTGTGTAATTGGTGTATACCTCAAACCATTTAATCTTAGTAGAATGCATTCGCAACATACTATATCTTAATTATCCCAACTGGAGCTTTGATTTTATCAATGTAGGTATTGAGGAGGAGAAAGAAGAGCAAGAAAGTGAGGAGAGGGGTTAGTAATGTGCTAGGAGATTTCCTCTCCTCTTCACAATATGAGAATATCAATGTGGCCAAGGCCATCCTTTGGTTCCTTATCATATTTAGATATCCCCTTTATTTCTCTCATATGCATTTCATCTTTTACTATAATCATCCTCTGTAATTTTTTTGCTTGTAAGAACCTGAAGCCTCAATATTGTCTCTCTCCCATGCTTTCCAGGTGATATGTATTTATAACTCTTTAGTGACTAGTATTCATTGATTCACAGACATAAAATGAGTCAATATAGAATATTTTCTATTATAACATTTGAAAACTCAGGTTTACTTCTATTTCAAGTTAACATGTCAAAAATCTCCTAATTTAGTGAGGGATATATGTACATATACCTATATCAGCATGTATATAGGTTATTTTACCCCCATATTGTAGTCCTGATCAAATAATATATGTATGATGATATTCAATCCTGAATGAAACTTTTTTTTTTGGTTTAGGGAGATTAAAATTTTTGACTTGTCAGAATGACAATGGTAAAGACTCAGGTTTTGCTGCTGACCATAATATATATTAAAGACAAGAATGAAGGCTTGTGGGTCACATTTTTTAATTTATTTTCCTGTTTGTTTTTTTGTTTACATTTTTGTTTTCATTAAATTCATTTTCATTCTAAACCAAAGAGAACCTTGGAAATAACTAATCTTAACTTCAATATTTTCTTTTTCATAAGGATTTGATCTGTTCCCAGACATAGGACTCCACAAAACATAATCTAAAACCTAAAACATTCCCCCATTTGATTACTGGGTATGTATTGATTATGACTAAGGAACTATTATTTTGTCATTATCAGGGAGGGGTTCTAGGCCTTATCAAACTACAACTGGGACATTTTGGGCTGTCCAGAAGGCATAAAACTATATGTCAGGAATATGGAATGGCCCCCAAAAGAGTCTACATAATGAAATAATGAGAAATAACTCAGAAATGTTAGATAGGAATTGTCGTTCCACACATGTGACCTAGCCACACATTCCTTTTATGCATGAATATACACTTCTTTTTTTGGGAGAGGTATATTTGAGAGACTATGTTGTCTAGATTTATGGAGGAAATGCTCTCTTGTAGTTTTTTTTTTCCTTGTTATGTTATTCCTTGCATTTTTTTTAATGACCTCTAGTTGAAAATTAAAAAATAAATAAATATGTCAGCAGCATTCATAAGCTACCCCTGAAGTAGCTATTCTGAAGCCCTTACAAGGAGTAAGGAGGTAGCCCAGATGTTATATTAGCAAAGGTACTTACAAATTAGAGAAACAATTAGAAAAAATGACCAGAATGGTTAGAATATTAGAAATCACATCATAAGATTTTTTAAAGCATCTATGTATATTTAACCTGGAAAATAAATTATTTACTAATTAAATATCAATTAATATTATATAATTGTCATTATTTAATTATTAATTTTTATTAATTTGATATCAGCTAATGAAAACAATTAATTATTAATACATTCATATATTATTAATATAATATTTTAAAGTATTATTAATATAATAGCTTGTTAGAATTTAGTTATTTTTTCAGTCTTGTCTTATGCTTTCTTAATCTATTTGGGGTTTTATTGGCAGACATATTAGAGTGCTTTGATATTTCTTTTTCCAGCTCATTTTGCAGATGAGGGAACAAGGTTAGTAAAGGACTTGCCTAAAGTCACACAGATAGTAAGGATTTAAGGTCACTTATGAACACAGGAAGATGAGACTTTCTGATTCCAGGCCCAGTGCTCTATCTACTGTACCATCCAGAGGGATCATTAGCTATCTTCTGACATTTCATAATATCATAGGATTAAGAGACAGAAAGAAAATTAAAAATAATCTCTTCCAATCCTCTTATGCTATAAGAGGGAACTAATACCCAGAGAAATGAAATTACTTTCCTAAGGTAAAGAACATAGCAAGGACAACAACTTATGCCTTCAAGTGTTAAATCTATGGCTCATTCATCCTATTTCAAGAGCTTCCATTTGGAAGAAGTAAGAAGTGGCTTTTATGCCACTCCAATGAGTAGAAGTGGTAATCAAGGATATTCATTGAAGGGGTAAATTTCAATTTAAGACAAAAATTTCCTAAAATCAAAAGCATCTGAAAGTAGTATAAACTGTATCCCAAGACAGTAAGATTCCAATTAGAGGAGGTGTTCAAGCAAAGACCAAATGATTAATTGTAGGATATATGTTAGTGGGGATCAGAATTAGTTCAAACTGTTTCCAACAATGAGATGATGGAGACAAGTTTCAATGATCTTGAGATGAAAACAGCCATCTATATCCATAGAGAGAACTGTGGGAATTTAGTGTGGATCACAACATATCATTTTCACTCTTTTTGCTGTTGTTTATTTGCATTTAAAAATATATATTTATTTATTATTATTATCATAGCTTTTTATTTACAAAATATATGCATGGGTTATTTTTCTTTTTTATTAATTTTATAATTATAATTTTTGACAGTATATATGCATGGGTAATTTTTTTACAACATTATCCTTGTATTCACTTCTTTTCCAAATTTTCCTTTCCCTTCCTCTGTTCTCTCCCCTAGATGACAGGCAATCCCATACATGTTAAATGTGTTACAGTATATCCTATATACAATATATATGTGTAAAACCAAATTTCTTGTTGCACAATATAAATTGGATTCCGAATGTAAAAGTAACCTGGGTAGAAAGACAATAGCGCAAACAGTTTACACTCAATTCCCAGTGTTCCTTCTCTGGGTGTAGCTGTTTCTGTCCATCATTGATCAACTGGAAGTGAATTAGATCTTCTCTATGTTTGAAGATATCTACTTCAATCAGAATACATCTTCATACAGTATCGTTGTTGAACTGTATAATGATCTCCTGGTTCTGCTTGTTTCACTCAGCATCAATTCATGTAAGTCTCTTCAAGCCTTTCTGTATTCATATTGCTGGTCATTTCTTACAGAGCAATAATATTCCATAACATTGATATACCATAATTTATCCAACCACTCTCCAATTAATGGGCATTCATTCATTTTCCAGTTTCTAGCCACTACAAAAAGGGCAGCCACAAACATTTTGGCACATACAGGTCCCTTTCCCTTTAGTATTTCTTTAGGATATAAGCCCAGTAGTAGCACTGCTGGGTCAAAGGGTATACACATTTTGATAACTTTTTGGGCATAGTTACAAATTGCTCTCCAAAATGGTTGGATTCTTTCACAACTCCACCAACAATGCATCAGCGTTCCAGTTTTCCCACATCCCCTCCAACATTCATCATTATCTTTTCCTGTCATCTTAGCCAATCTGACAGGTGTGTAGTAGTATCTCAGAGTTGCCTTAATTTGCATTTCTCTGATCAATAGTGATTTGGAACACTTTCATATGAGTGGAAATAGTTTCAATTTCATCAAGTGAAAATTGTCTGTTCATATCCTTTGACCATTTATCAATTGGAGAATGGTTTGATTTCTTATAAATTAGAGTCAGTTCTCTATATATTTTGGAAATGAGGCCTTTATCAGAACCCTTAACTGTAAAAATATTTTCCCAATTTGTTGCTTCCCTTCTAATCTTGTTTGCATTAGTTTTGTTTGTACAAAAGTTTTAAATTTGATGTAATCAAAAATCTTCTATTTTGTGATCAATAATGATCTCTAGTTCTCTTTTAGTCACAAATTCCTTCCTCATCCACAAGTCTTAGAGGTAAACTATTCTATGTTCCTCTAATTTATTCATGATGTCGTTCTTTTGTATGGGTAATTTTTCAACATTGATCCTTGCAAAACATTTTGTTCTATTTTTTCCTCTCCTTTACTTCACCCTCTCCCCTAGATGAAAGGTAGGCCGATACATGTTACATATGTTAAAATATATGTTAAATCCAACATATGTATATATAGTTATACAGTTATCTTGCTGCAAAAGAAAAATCAGATCTAGACATACAGAAAAAACCTGAGAAGGAAAACAAAAATGAAAAGAAACAATAACAAAAAGAATGAAAATGCTATGTTGTGGTTCTCAATTATTTCCCATAGTCCTCTCTCTGGGTGTAGATGATGCTCCTCATTACTGAATACCTGGAAGTGGTTTGAATGATCTCATTGTTGAAGAGAGCCACATGCATCAGAATTGATTTTCATATAGTCTTGTTGTTGCCATATATAGTAATCTCCTGGTTTTGCTCATTTCACTTAACATCTATTCATGTAAGTCTCTCCAGCCCTCTCTGAAATCATCCTACATTTTTACAAAGTAATAATACTCCAGAACATTCATATACCATAATTTATTCAGTCATTCCACAATTGATGGATATCCATTCAGTTTATAGTTTGTAGACACTACAAAAAGGACTGCCACAAATATTTTTGTGCATGTGAGTTCCTTTCCCATCTTTAAGACCTCTTTGGGATATAAGGCCAGTAGTAACACTGCTTGCTGGGTCATAAAGTATGCAGTTTGGTAATTTTTTTGAGCATAGTTCCAAATTGCTCTCTAGAATGGTTGGATTCATTCACATTCCACACCAACAATGTATCAGTGTACCAGTTTTCCCACATCTCCTCTAATATTTGTCATTATCTTTTCCTGTCATTTCAGCCAATCTGAGAGGCGTATAGTGGTATGTCAGAGTTATCTTAATTTGCATTTCCCTGATCAATAGTGATTTGGAGCACCTTTACATATGACTAGAAATAATTTCAATATCTTCATCTGAAAAAATATCTGTTCATATCCTTTGATTTATCAACTTAAATTCTTATAAAGTTGAGTTAATTCTCTATATTTTAGACATGAGACCTGTATCAGTACCTTTGAATGTAAAAATGTTTCCCAATTTACTACTTCCCTTCTAATATTGCCAGCATTAATTTTGTTTGTACAAGAACTTTTTAATATAATATAATCAAATTATCTATTTTGTGATCAATAATGATTTCTGCTACTTCTTTTGTTACAAATTCTTTCTTCCTCCACAGGTCTGAGGGGTAAACTATCCTGTGTTCTTTTCATTTATTTATAATATCATTCTTTATGAATAAATCATGAACCCATTTCGACCTATCTTGCTGTGTTAGGTGTGGCTCAATGCCAAGTTTCTGTCATACTAAGTTCCAATTTTCCCAGCAGTTTGTATCAAAAAGTAAATTCTTATTCCAAAAGCTGGGGTCTTTGACCTCTTCAAACACTAGATTGCTAGAGTTATTGACTAATTTGTGCTGTGAACCGAACCTGTTCTACTGATCAACTATTCTTTTTTTTCAGCCAGTAACAAATAGTTTTGATAACCACTGCTTTATAATATAATACTATATTTGGTAAATCTAGCCCATCTTCATTTGATTTTTTTCCCCATTAGTTCCCTTGAAATTCTTGACCTTTTGTTCTTTCAGATGAATTTTGTTGTTATTTTTTGTAGGTCAGTAAAATAGTTTCTTGGGAGTTTGATTGGTATAGCATTAAATAAATAGATTAGTTTTGGTAGTATTGTTATTTTATTATCCAAGAGCACTTGGTGTTTTTCCAGTTGCTTAGATCTGACTTTATTTGTATGGAAAGTGTTTTGTAGTGCTGCTCATATAGTTCCTGACTTTTCCAACTCTTATAGATTCCCAAATATTTTATCTTATTGACAGTTATTTTATACTATTGACAGTTATTTTAAATGGAATTTCTCTTTGTATCTATTGCTGTTGGATTTTGTTAGTAATGTATAAAAATACTGATGATTTACGTGGATTTATTTTGTATCCTGCAACTTTGCTAAAGTTGTGGTTTACTTCTAATAGCTGTTTATTTGAGTCTTTAGGATTCTCTAAGTATACCATCATACCAATCTGCAAAGAGTGGTAATTTGGTTTCCTCATTATTTGTTCTAATTCCTTTAATCACTTTTTCATCTCTTATTGTCAAAGCTAGCATTTCTAACATAATATTGAATAATAATGGTGACAGTGGCACCCCGATCTTATTGGGAATGATTCTACTTTAACTCCATTACATATGATGCTTGCTGATTTTTAAAAATAGATGCTACTGACTATTTTAAGGAAAAGTCCATTTATTGCTATACACTTTTATTAGGAATGGGTGTTGGATTTTATCAAATGCTTTTTCTGCATCTATTGAGATAATCATATTTTTTTGTTAATTTGGTTACTGATATAGTTAAATATGCTAATTGCATAATAATGCTAGCCCTGCATTCCTTGTATGCCCAGGGATTATTTTCTGTAATCTCTTTGCAATTATTTTATTTTAGATTTTTGCATCAATATTCATTAGGGAGATTGGTTTATAATGTTTTCTCTGTTTTTATCTTACCTGGTTTAGGTAGCAGTCCATGTCTGCATTATAAAAGGAATTTGGTAGAAGTCCTTCATTCCCTATTTTTTCAAATAGTTTATATAATATTGGAGCTAATTGTTTGGTAGAATTCACATTTAAATCTCTCTGGTCCTGGGGATATTTTCTTAGGGGGTTATTAACAGCTTGTTCTATTTCATTTTCTAAAATAGGACTTTAAGTAAGTTATTTCCTCTTCTATTAATCTGGGGAATCTATATTTTTTGTAGGAATTCCTCCATTTTACTTAGTTTGCCAAATTTATTGGCAAAATATTAGGCAGTGTAACTCCTAATTATTGCTCTCATTTCCTCTTCATTGGTGCTCAGTTCTCTCTTTTCATGTTTAAGACTAACAATTAGATTTTCCTCTTTCCTTTTTCTAATCAAATTAAATAAAGGTTTATTTATTGTGTTTTTTCCATAACACCAACTCTTAGCTTTATCAATTAATTCAATAGTTTTTTTTTTTTACTTTAAGTTTTATTAATCTCTCCTTTTATTTTTAGAATTTCAAGTTTAGTATTTGATCGTGGGGTTTTAATTTGCTCCTTTTCTAACATTTTTAGTTGCAAGCCCAATTCATTGATCTTCTCTTTCTGTATTTTATGCAAGTACATTTTTCGAGATATAAAATTTCCCCTTATTACCAGTTTGGTTGCATCCCACAAATTTTGATATGTTGCCTCCTTATCGTCATCCTCATGGGTGAAAGTATTAATTGTGTCTACGATTTGCTATTTCACTCATTCATTCTTTAGGATGAGATTATATAATTTCCAATTTCTTTTTGGTCAATTTTCCCTGACTTTTTGTGATGATCTTTTTCTCTAAATTGTAATCATTCTCAGGGAGGAGGTTTCTTGGGGGGCTTCTGGAGGCAGCCTATATTTCAAGTCAGAATAATCACTCCAAAATGCAGCCAGGAGTTAAAGAACTTTACTGTCTCTTCCCAAATCTAATCTCCAGATCCCTTATTTTCTCCTTCAAGTCTTGTCTCCTTCACTTGGGGCTCGGCTAGCTTTCTGGAGGCCTTCTTCTCTCTTTGGTTCCCAAGAGCTCTTGTATGAATGTCTTCAGCCTCTCATCTTCCCCAATGTCTCCAGCCAGCACGAAGGTTGATATGGGAATGAATCAGACTCCTCCTCCAAGAGTGTGGGATTGTGGGTTTCCTCGAAGTCAATCCTAGTTGTGAATCTCCCAAAGTCCTCTTTGGCCCTGGATCTCCCAAAGTCCTCTCCTCTGAAGTCCCCTGAAGTTCTCCCAGGAAGCCCTCTCCTTGACTCTATCCAGACTCTGACCCTCCCCACTGAATCCTGACTCCTTATATCCTCCCAGAGAATGGGCTTGTGGGTACTCCCTGGGCTTCTGGGAGCTCTTTAAAAGTATGCTCTCTTAAAGGTGTGAATCTCATGTGTGGACCAATGAGCAAATTCCTTTAAAGGTGTAAACTCCTTTAAAGGTTTGAACTCCTTTTAAGGTGTGAACCAAGTACATGACCTTGTCTCAAGTTCTGGCCCATAACATCTCCGTGTAGGGTCAGATCAACTATGCTAAATTACATAATAATTGTCTCCTATCCATTCCAGTGACTTAGTACTTTGTAAGAATCCTAATAATTTTTTGTTGAATGTAATTTTTATTGCATTGTAATCTGAAAAAATGTATTTACTATTCCTGCCTTTCTGCATTTGATTTTGAGGTCTTTATGTCCTAATATATGGTCACTTTTTTATATAGGTTCCATGAACCACCACAAAGAATGTGTATTCCTTTTGGTCTCCATTCAGTATTCTCCAAAGATCTATTAGTATTCTATTTACCTCTTTAACTTCTTTCTTATTTTTTTTTATTATTGTTTGATTTATCTAGTTCTGAGAGTGCAAGGTTGAGATCTTCTACAATTATAGTTTTGCTGTCTATTTCTTCTTTCAGTTAGTTCTCAACTTCTCCTTTAGGAATTTCCATGCTATACCATTTAGTATTGATATTGCTTCATTATCTATGGTACCCTTTAGCCAAATACAGTTTCCTTCCTTATCTTTTTTAAAACTTTCTATTCCAAATTTTTCTCTCCTTCCCCCCACTACCTCCCTTAGATGGCAAGTAGTCCAATACATGTTAAATGGTAAAATATATGTTAAATCCAATATATATATATATATATATATATATATATATATATATATATATATATATATATATATATATATATATATATATATATATATATATATATATATATATATATATATTTATACAGTTATCTTCCTACACAAGAAAATTAGATAATTTTTTGCTTTTGCTTGATCTGAGATCAGGGTGGCTACCCATGCATTTTTTTTTTTACTTCATTTGAAGCATAATAGATTTTGCTCCACACTTTTATCTTTACATGGTAAGTATCACTCTGCTTTAAATGTCTTTGTTGTAAACAGCATTTTGTAGAATTCTGGCTTCTACTAGATTCTGTAGAATCCAGTCTGCTATTCAATTCAACATTATGGGAGAGTTCATCCCATTCACATTTATGGGTTAAAACTACTAATACTGTATTTTCTGCCATATTGTTTTATCCCCATATTATACTTTTCTCTTTCCTTTTCACCTTTCCCCTCTCTCCAGTATTTAACTTATGAGCACCACTTGCCTCAAGCAGTCTTCCCCCTTTATAATCCCTTCCCCTTTAGAGTCCCTCCCCTTTCTTATACTGTTTCCCTACTATTTCTGCATTCCCTTCTATTTAGCCTACCCATTCCCTTTTTGCCTTCCCCCTCCCACATTTTAATAAGATGAGAGAAATTTCTCTGTAAACCAAATATGTCTAATATTTTCTCTTTGAGCCACATAAAGAGTAAGATTGACATAATTCTCACTCCCTCCCTTCTTTTCCTCAAATATAATAGGTTTCATTTGCCTCTTTGTGAGATATAATTTCCCTCTTTTTACCTCCACATTTCCCTTTTTGTGATACAATCCCATTTCTACCTCATTTCTTCTTTATATTATAAAAGTAAAATCATAAAGCTATAATAGAAATACAGGTCTTAAGAATTCTTTTTACCTTTTTATGCTTTCTTGAGTTTTATATTTGGAGGTATTTTTTTTTTCTTTAGCTCTGGTCTTTTCATCAGAAATAAATGAAATTTACCTGTTTCATTGAATGCCCATCTTCTTCCCTGGAAGAAAATGCTCAATGTAGTAGGGTAGTTCTTGGCTGCATTCCAAGTTCCTTTGCCTTTCAGAACATCAGATTCTAGGCCCTTTGATCTTTTAATGTGGAAGCTGCTAAATCACCAGTAATCTTCGTTGTGGTTCCTCTGTATTTTAATTGTTTTTTTGTTTGTTTGTTTGTTTTTATATTTTTCTGACTGTTTGTAATATTTTTCCTTGTTCTGAAAGTTTTGAAATTTGGCCACAATAATCCTTTGGTTTTAATTTTGGGGTTTTTTTCAGGAGGTTTTCAGTGAATTATTTCAATGGTTACTTTATTTTCTGCACATCAGGGCAATTCTCTTTGATGATTTCCTGAAAAATGTCTAGGCTATTTTTTACATCATGATTTTCAGGGAGTCTAGTAATCCTTAGATTATCCCTCCTTGATCTATTTTCCAGGTCAGCTGTTTTCCCAGTTGGGTATTTTATATTTTTTCTTTTTCTTTCTTTCTTTTTTTAAATTTTTTTTTATTTTGCTGGACTGATTCTTGATGTCTCATAAAGTCATTCATTTCCATATGTTCAGTTCTAATTTTTAGTGAATTATTTTCTTCATTTACTTTTTTACTTCTTTTTTGTATTTGTCCAATTGAGTTTTTAAATAAATTGTTTTCTTCTATGGAATTTTTTTTTTCTATTTCAGAATTTTTTTAAGGAGTTATTTTCTTTTTCCATTGTACAATTTTTTTTTTTTTTTCCTGGGAGTTATTTTCCTTTCCCATTTCACAAAATCTGTTTTTCAGGGAATTGTTTTCTTTTTCCATTTTGTCAGTCTATCTTTTAATGAGTTATATGCCCTTTCCAAACCCTCTTCTAAAGTTTTCCTTTTCTTTCCCCATTTTTACTCTAGCTCTCTTTCATGATCCTTTCTAATTTCTTCTAGGAGAACCTTGTCTGGTGGGGACCAGGTTTTATCACACTTTGGGTTTTCATCTGGAGACAGTCTGCTTTTATTCTCAGAATTTGTAAGTTCTTCTCTTTCTTTCTTTTTAATTTTAATTTTATTTAATTTTTATTTTTTATTATACCTTTTTAATTACATGATATATGTATAGGTAATTTTTCAGCATTGACAATTGCAAAACCTTTTCTTCCAACATTTCCCCTCCTTCCCTCCACCCCTTCCCCCAAATGGCAGGTTAACCAATACATGTTAAATATTTTAAATATGAAGTTAAATACAATATATGTATACATGTCAAAAGAGTTATTTTGCTATACAAAAATAATCATACTTTGAAATAGTGTATAATTAGCATGTGAAGGAAGTCAAAAAATGCAGGTGGACAAAAATAGAGGGATTGGGAATTCTTTGTAGTGGTTCACAGTCATCTCCCAGTGTTCTTTTGCTGGGTGTAGATGGTTCAGTTCATTACTGCTCTATTGGAACTGATTTGGTTCATTTCATTGTTGAAGAGGACTACATCCATCAGAATTGATCATCATATAGTATTGTTGTTGAAGTATATAATGATCTCCTTGTCCTGCTCATTTCACTCAGCATCAGTTCATGTAAGTCTCTCCAGGCCTTTCTGAAATCATTTCTTACAGAACAATAATATTCCATAATATTCATATACCAAAATTTATTCAGCTATTGTCCAAATGATGGTCATCCACTCAGTTTCCACCTACTGGTCACTACAAAGAGGGCTGCCACAAATATTCTTGCACATAGAGGTCCCTTTCCCTTCTTTAAAATCTCTTTGGAATATAGGCCCAGTAGTAACACTGCTTTGTGTACACAGTTTGATAACTTTTTGAGCATAGTTCCAAATTGCTTTCCAGAATGGCAGGGGGTATTCACAATTCCACCAATACTGTATCACTGTCCTAGTTTTCCCACATCCCCTCCAACAGTCTGAATTAACTTTCACTGTCATTCTAGCCAATCTGACAGGTGGATAGTGATATCTCAGAGTTGTCTTAATTGCATTTCTCTGATTAATAATGACTTGGAGCATCTTTTAATATGACTAGAAATAGTTTCAATTTCTTCATTTGAGAATTATCTGTTCATATCCTTTGACCATTTAGTAATTGGAGAATGGCTTCATTTCTTATAAATTAAAGCCAATTCTCTATATATTTTGGAAATGAGACTTTTATAAGAACCTTTGACTGTAAAAATGTTTTCCCAGTTTATTGCTTCTTTTCTTACCTTTTCGGCATTAGTTTTGTTTGTACAAAATTTTTTCAATTTGATATAATCAAATTTTTCTATTTTGTGATAAATAATGATCTCTAGTTCTTCTTTGATCATAAATTCCTTCCTCTTCCACAGGTCTGAGAGGAAAACTATCCTATCTTCTTCTAATTTATTTATAATCTCATTCTTTATGTCTAGGTCATGAACCCATTTTGACCTTATCTCAATGTATGGTATTAAATGTGGGTCAATGCCTAATTTCTGCCATACTAATTTCCATTTTTCCCAGCAATTCTAATCAAACACTGAGTTCCTATCCCAAAAGCTGGGGTATTTGGGTTTGTCAAGCACTAAATTATTAATGTTATAATGTTATTTTCCAGGTTTGTTGTTTTTCCAACTAGATATTTACTGATTTTTTTTCTAATTTTCATTTTTTTTTTGGTTCTGTTTGACTGATTCTTGATGTATCAATGAATCATTCATTTCTGTTTGTTCGGTTCTAATTTTTAATGAGTTATTTTCTTCATTAACTTTTTTTATTTCTTTTTATATACGTCCAATTTGTTTTTAAATGAGTTGTTTTGCTCTATGGTATTTTTTTTCCATTTCACTAATTTTTTGTAGTGAGTTATTTTCTTTTTCCAATTTGCAAATTCTTTTTCCTTGCACTTCCTGGGAGTTTTTACCTTTTCCAATTCACATTTCAGGAAGTTGTTACTCTCCTGTATAGCTTATCTTTCCTTTCCCCATTTTTCTTCTAGCTCTCTTTTAAGGTTTTTAATAGTCTCTTCAAGGAAAGCCTTTTGTGTTGGGGGCCAACAATTGTCTGGAGACTCTCTACTGTTAGTCATCTTGGGGTTGAAAATCTACTTTCTTTCTGTATAGAAGCTATCGATAGTCCTTTTGATTTTTTTACTCATTTTTTTTAAAGGCTTGTAGGGTCTGCCTTTAGGGCAGCTTCCTCTGCAGAACAGAGATAGGTGTATGGACAGTACAAAGAGTAGCAAGGTACAGGAGTGCTCTTGGAAAGAGTTCCCCACCAGAAATGACTCAGGCCAATTCAGCAGAACTGTGCCCTGGGAAGAACTCTGCTGTGTGAATCAATGACTGCCTGGAGGCTAGAGACTGAGTTGTGAACTTGTCACTACCCCAAGCCAAATCCCGCTGTGGGGCTGTGGGTATTAACAGTTGCCCTGTGAATTCCTGCAAGGTACTAGAAGTTGCTCTGCCTAGGGAAGCACAGTCAAGTTGCAGAAGTTCTATTGCCCCAGGCTTTGCCCCCCACTGTGCAGATTAGAGGCTGCTCTGGCCTGCACCCCCTTGCTGTGCAGATTAGTGACTGCCCAGTAGAGCCCCATGCTGCAGAATTCACTGCACAGCTATGCTGTGATCTGTGCTGAATCATTTCTGGTTTGGGGTGGGTATAGCCAGATCTTGTTAGGTTCTGGCATTTTTAGAGTATCCTCTACCTTTGGCTTTAATTTCTCTGCTGGTTTACTGCTTTGTAGTCAAGGTAAAACAGGCAGCCTGTGGCAGAGTTGTCTCTATAACTTTTCTAGCCACAGAAATCATCCCCAACCCTGTTCGGCTCTGGATGTTAGCTTCTCCTATTTTCCTGCTAGCCCTAATCTGCTCTGGCCCCTTAGGACAAACCTGTTCTGGCAGTCTTCCAAATTATCTTTGGCCAGTAAGTTGTTATGCTTCTAATCTTCGTGAATTTTTCTAGTCAAATGTTATTTTTGAGGCTGAATTTAATAATTGGTCCTGAGCACATGAGAGGTGCTTAGAAAGTTGTGTGTGCCTTCTCTGCCATCTTAGCTCTGCCAAGTTCTTCTCTTTCACCAAAGCAACTATATATAGTTTGAATTCTCTTTGCTTTTTTACTCATTTAAAAAAAATTAGGATCTACTTTTAGTGCAAAGGAGGTTTTCCAAGCTACCTCAATAGGTTGCCACACAGTAGCCACGGTTGCACTGGGCCTGTTTTGACTCACTTCTGGTGTTGGGTGGGCATGGCCAGGTTCTATGATACTCTGGCATTTGGGGTTCACTATTTACCGTTTTTGTTTGTATTGGATGTTTTATAACTTCTCTGATGATCTATTGGCTTGCAACCAGGACAATATATAGATTCCTCCTTATAAATTTTGTAAATTTTTCATTTGTAAATTTTCCATGGTGAAAAGTCTGCACTGCACCACAGAGACTGCAACTGCTCTGTGTCTTCACAACATACACTGTCCTCCATGCTCTGCTTGCCTGCCTGCACCTGGCCACTCCTGGGTCGAACCACAACAATCTGGCAATCTTTGAAATTATCTTGTGCTGATAATATGCTGCACTCCCAATATTTATGGTTTCTGCCAGTCTAGCATTAATTCAGAGGTTAAATTCTGTAATTAGTTTGAAAGTAGAAGGACAGACAGAAACCTCTTTCCTCTCTGCCATCTTGGCTCTGCCCCCCATTTTGTTTTCTTTCTCATTTTTCCCTTTTTGTTCTATTTTTTTTTGTTCAGCAAGATAATTGCATAAATATGTATACAGATATTAATTTTAATATATATTTTCACATGCTTATTGGAATATTTGCCATCTAGGAGAGGAAGTGGGAGGAAGGGAAAGAAAATTTGAATTCAAGGTTTTGTAAGATATGATGTTGAAAAATAATCCATGCATATGTTTCGAAACAAAAGAGCTTCAATTAAAAAATTAAAAAAAATTAATATGAAAAACAAAAAAGAATTAATTCAATTTTGAGAGTCTACAATATATTTTTTTTTAAAATGAAAATAAAAGTTTTGTTCATTAATTTTTTTGTTTGTTTACAAAAGATATGCATGGTAAATTTTTCAACATTGAGCCTTGCAAAACTCTCTGTTCCAAATTTTTCCCTCCTTTTCCACACATCCTCCCCTAGGTGGCAGGTAGTTCAATACATGCTAAATATATTAAAATATGTGTTAAATCCAATGTATGTATAGAAATTTATACAGTTATCTTGTTACACAAGAAAAATTGGATCTAGAAAGAAAAAAAAAAAAAGCCTGGGATGGAAAACAAAATACAAGCAAAGATAAATAGGAAGAGTGAAAATGGTCCACAGTCAGTTCCCACAGGCCTGTCTTCATCTTCCTTCGTCACTGAAGAATTGTAATTGGTTTGAATTATTTCATTGTTGAAGCGAGCCATGTCCATCAGAGTTGATTATCATATAGTCTTGTTGTTGCTGTTTCTAATGATCTCCTGGTTCTGCTAATTTATTTATTTATATATTTATTTTAGGTTTGCAAAATCAAATTTTCTTTTTTTTATGTTTTATTTTGTTTTTTTTATTAAATTTTATAATTATAACATTTTCTTTATCAGTACATATGCATAGGTAATTTTTTTACATTATCCCTTGTACTCCCTTCTGTTCCGAGTTTTTCCCCTCCTTCCCTCCACCCCCTCCCCTAGATGGCAAGCATTCCCACACATATTAAATATGTTATAGTATATCCTAGGTACAATATATATGTGCAGAACCGAATTTTGTTGTTGTTGTTGTTGCAAAGGAAGGATTGTATTCACAAGGTAAAAATAATCTGGGAAGAGAAACAAAACAAAACAAAACAAAACAAAACAAAAAAAAAATACTCACAATTTACACTCATTTCTCAGTGTTCCTTTTCTGGATGTAGCTGATTTGGTCCATCATTGAGCAATTGGAATTGCATTAGCTCTTCTCTATGTTGAAGATATCCACTTCCATCAGAATACATCCTCATACAGTATCATTGTTGAAGTGTATAATGATCCCCTAATTCTGCTATATTCACTCAGCATCAGTTGAAGTAAGTCTCTCCAAGCCTCTCTGTATTCCTCCTGTTGGTCATGTCTTACAGAATAATAATATTCCATAACATTCATATACCATAATTTACCCAACCATTCTCCAATTGATGGACATCCATTCATCTTCCAGCTTCTAGCCACTACAAAAAGGGCTGCCACAAACATTTTGGCACATACAGGTCCCTTTCCCTTCTTTAGAATTTCCTTGGGATATAAGCCCAGTAGTAGCACTGCTGGGTCAAAGGGTATACACATTTTGATAACTTTTGGGGCATAATTCCAGATTGCTCTCAAGACAGGTTGGATTCTTTCACAACTCCACCAACAATGCATCAGTGTCCCAGTATTCCCACAGCCCCTCCAACATTCATCTTTATTTGTTCCTGTCATCTTAGCCAATCTGACAGGTGTGTAAAGATATCTCAGAGTTGTCTTAATTTGCATTTCTCTGATCAATAGTGATTTGGAACACTCTTTCATATGAGTGGAAATAGTTTTAATTTCATCATCTGAAAATTGTCTATTCATATCATTTGACCATTTATCAATTGGAGAATGGCTTGGTTTCTTATAAATTAAAGTCAATTCTCTGTATATTTTGGAGATGAGGCCTTTATCAGAACCTGTAACTGTAAAAATGTTTTCCCAATTTGTTACTTCTCTTCTAATCTTGTTTGCATTAGATTTATTTGTGCAAAAAATTTTAATTTAGTGTAATCAAAATTTTCTATTTTCTGATCAACAATGGTCTCTAGTTCACCTTGGACACAAACTCCTTCCTCCTCCACAAGTCTGAGAGGTAAATCATCCCATGTTCCTCCAATTTATTTATGATTTCGTTCTTTATGCCTAAATCTTGGACCCATTTTGATCTCATGTGGGTCCATGCCTAGTTTCTGCTATCCTAATTTCCAGTTTTCCCAGCAGTTTTTCTCAAATAATGAATTCTTATCCCCAAAGTTGGGATCTTTGGATTGTTCAAACACAAGATTGCTATTTTTATTCACTATCTCGCCCTGTGAACCTAACCTATTCCACTGATCAACTAGTCTATTTCTTAGCCAATACCAAATGGTTTTGGTGACTGTTGTTTTATAATATAGTTCTAGATCGGGTACAGCTAGACCACCTTCATTTAATTTTTTTTTCAATACTTCCCTTGAAATTCTCGACCTTTTGTTGTTCCATATGAATTCTGTTGTTATTTTTTCTAGGTTATTAAAATAGTTTGGGAGATTAGTTTAGGGAGTATTGTCATCTTGATTATATTCGCTAGGCCTATCCAAGAGCACTGAATGTCTTTCCAATTATTTAAATCTGATTTTATTTTTGTGGCAAGTGTTTTGTAATTTTGCTCATATAATTCCTGACTCTCCTTTGGTAGATATATTCCCAAATATTTTATACTATCAATCGTTATTTTGAATGGAATTTCTCTTTGTATCTCTTGCTGTTGGATTGTGTTGGTAATGTATAAAAATGCTGAGGATTTATGTGGATTTATTTTGCATCCTGCAACTTTGCTAAAATTCTGAATTATTTCTAATAGCTTTTTAGCAGAGTCTTTGGGGTTCTCTAAGTATACCATCATGTCATCTGCAAAGAGTGATAGTTTGATTTCCTCATTTCCTACTCTAATTCCTTGAATCTCTTTCTCGGTTCTTATTGCCGAGGCTAGCGTTTCTAGTACTATATTGAATAGTAATGGTGACAGTGGGTAACCTTGTTTTACTCCTGATCTTACACGGAAAGGTTCTAGTTTATCGCCATTACATATGATGTTTACTGACTGTTTTAAATATATGCTCATTATTATTTTAAGGAATAGTACATTTATTCCTATACTCTCAAGCGTTTTTAGTAGGAATGGATGTTGGATTTTATCAAATGCTTTTTCTGCATCTATTGAGATGATCATATGGTTTTTGTTAATTTGCTTATTGATATGGTCAGTTATACTAATATTAAACCAGCCCTGCATTCCTGGTATAAATCCTACTTGATCATAGTGTATTATCCTAGGGATGATTTTCTGAAGTCTTTTTGCTAATATCTTATTTAAGATTTTAGCATCAATATTCATTAGGGAGGTTGGTCTATAATTTTCTTTCTCAGTTTTCTATCGACCTGGTTTAGGTATCAGTACCATGTCTGTGTACTAAAAGGAGTTTGGTAAGACTCTTTCATCCCCTATTTTTTCAAATAATTTATATAACATTGGGGCTAATTGTTCTTTAAATGTTTGGTAGAATTCACATGTAAATCCATCTGGTCCTGAGGATTTTTTCTTAGGGAGCTGGTTAATAGCTTGTTCTATTTCTTTTTCTGAGATGGGACAAGCTATATTTTTGAAGGTATTCTTCCATTTCATTTAAGTTATCGAATTTATCGGCATAAAGTTGAGCAAAGTAGCTCCTAACTATTGTTCTAATTTCCTCTTCATTAGTGGTGAGTTCACCCTTTTCATTTTTAAGTCTAACAATTTGCTTTTTATCTTTCCTTTTTTTAATCAGGTTTACTAAGGGTTTGTCTATTTTGTTGGTTTTTTCATAGAACCTACTCTTAGTTTTATTAATTAATTCAATAGTTTTTTTTTTTTTTTTACTTTCAATTTTATTATTCTCACCTTTTCTTTTTAGAATTCCAAGTTTTGTGTTTGTCTGGGGGGTTTTAATTTGTTCCTTTTCTAGCAATTTTCGTTGTAAGCCCAATTTGTTGGCCCTCTCTTTCTCTATTTTATGCAAGTAGGCCTGTAGAGATATAAACTTTCCCTTATTACTGCTTTGGCTGTATCCCACACATTTTGATATGATGTCTCATTATTGTCATTTTCTTGGGTGAAGTTATTCATTATGTCTATGATTTAATGTTTTACCCCATCATTCTTTACTATAGATTATTTACTTTCCAATTATTTTTGGTCTACTTTTCCCTGGCTTTTTATTAAATGTAATTTTGATTGCATTGTGGTCTGAAAAGGATGCATTTACTATTTCTGCCTTACTGCATTTGATTTTGAGGTTTTTATGCCCTAGTATATGATCAATTTTTGTATAGTTTCCATGAACTACTGAGAAGAAAGATCTATCATACCAAACTTTTTTAGTATTCTATGTACCTCTTTGATTTCTTATTTATTTTGTGGTTTGATTTATCTAATTCTGAGAGTGCAAGGTTGAGATCTCCCACTATTATAGTTTTGCTGTCTATTTCTTCTTGCAGCTCTCTTACTTTCTCTTTTAAGAATTTAGATGCTGCACTACTTGGTGCATATATGTTTAATATTGATACTGCTTCATTATTGATACTACCTTTTAGCAGGATATAATGCCCTTCCTTATCTCTTTTAATTAAATCAATTTTTGTTTTTGCTTGATCTGAGATAAAGATGGCTACCCCTGCTTTTTTGGCTTTGCCTGAAGCATAGTAGATTCTGCTCCACCCTTTTACTTTTAGTTTGAATGTCTCACCCTGTTTCAATTGTGTTTCCTGTAAACAACATATAGTAGGATTCTGACTTTTAATCCAGTCTGCTAAATGCTTCTTCTTTATGAGGCAGTTTGCCCCATTCACATTTATGGTTAGAATGACTAATTCTATATTGCTTGCCTTCCTATTAACCCCTGCTTATGCTTTTCCCCTTTCCTTCCCTCTTACCCCCTACCAAGTATTAAACTTGTGAACACCACTTGCTTTTCACAGCCCTCCCTTTTTAGGATCCCTCCCCCACCTTAAAGTTCCTCCTCTTATTTTACCCCTTTTCCTCACAATTTCTGTATTCCCTTCCCCTTAGCTTACTCCTTCCCTCTCACTTTTCAATGAAATGGAAGAAGTTTCACCATAAATCGAATATGTCTATTGATACACACTATGTTCATCTCCCTCCTTTCTTCCTCTCAGATATAATAGGTTACCTTTGCCTCTTCATGAGATGTAGTACCACCACCTTACACTTTTTTATGATGTAATTTCCTTTCCACCTCTAGTTTCTAGGACACATTATACATATGTTATTTACATATTTTTTGGCAGAAGTATAATTCTCAAGATTTCCTTTTATCTTTTTAGAAATCTCTTGAGTTCTGTATTTGAAGATCAAACCTTTTATGTAGGTCTGGTTTTTTCATCAAGAATAGATGGAATTCATTTATTTCATTAAATGTCCATCTTCTTCCCTGGAAAATGATGCTCATTTTTGCTGGGTAAGTTATTCTTGGCTGCATACCAAGTTCCTTAGCCTTTCAGAATATCATTTTCCAGGCCCTTCGTTCTGTTAATGTGGATGCTGCTAGATCCTGGGTTATCCTTATTATGGCTTTTCCATATCTGAATTGCTTTTTTCTAGCAGCTTCCAATATTTTTTTCCTTTGTCTGATGGTTCTTGAACTTGGCCACTATATTTCTTGGCGTTTTGATTTTAGGGTCCCTTTCAGTAGGTGATTGACGAAATTTTTCAATGTCTATTTTAAACTCTGTTTCCAAAATGTCTGGGCAGTTCTCTTTGATAATTTCCTTGAAAATAGTATCCAAACTATTTTTTTCCTCACATTTTTCAGGGAGACTGATTATTCTCAAATTGTCTCTCCTGGATCTGTTTTCCAGGTCTGTTGTCTTTCTAATAAGGTACTTGATATTCTTTTCAATTGTTTCACTTCTCTGGTTTTGCTTGACTACCCCTTGGTTTCTCCTTGAGTCATTCATTTCTACTTGTTTGAGTCTAATTTCCAATGATGTATTTTCTTCACTCACTTTTTAAAATATATTTTTGTAATTGTCCAATTGTGTTTTTAAGTGAGTTTTTTCTTCTATGGAATTTTTTTCCATTTTATTTTTTAGAGAGCTGATTTCTTTATCCAGCTCACTATTCCTGTTTACCTTGGAGTTGTTTACATTTTCCAGCTCACTAATCCTGTTTTCCTTGGAGTTGTTTGCCTTTTCTAATTCACTAATTTTATTTCTCAATGATTTGATCTCTTTATCCACTCTGGATAATTTCTCCAGGCTCTCTTTTCAAGCTTCCCTTTCTTTTTCCCATTTGTCTTCTAGCTCTCTTGTGAGAGCCTTTTTGCGTTCTGCTCCTTTAACTTAGAATCAGTTCATGTAAGTCTTTCTAGGCTTCTCTAAAAACCATCCTGTTGGTCATTTCTTATAGAAAATTTCTTATATTCCCTAACATTCAGAATACATAATTTATTCAACCATTCTCCAATTGAAGGCCATCCATTCAGTTTCCAGTTTCCGGCCATTACAAAAAGGATTGCCATAAATATTTTTCTACATGTGCATCCCTATCCTTCCTTTAAGATCTCTTTGGGATATAAGCCAGTAGAAAGACTGCTGGGTCATAAGGTATGCACAGCTTGATAACTTTTTGAGCGTAGTTCCAAATTGCTCTCCAGAATGGTTGGATTCATTCATGTTCCACACCAACAATTTATCAGTGTACCAGTTTTTGCACATCCCCTCTAACATTTGTCATTATCTTTTCCTGTCACTTTAGCCCCTCTGAGAGGTGTGTAATGGTATGTCAGAGTTGTCTTAATTTGTACTTCTGTGATCAATAGTGATTTGGCTATGATATGATATGACTAAAAATAATTTCAGTTTCTTCATCTGAAAATTGTCTGTTCATATCCTTTGACTATTTATCAACTGGAGAATGGCTTGAATTCTTATAAAGTTGACTTAATTCCCTATATATTTTAGACATGAGACCTGTATCAGTACCTTTGAATGTAAAAATGTTTCCCAGTTTATCGCTTCCCTTCTAATCTTGTCTGTGTTAATTTTGTTTGTAGAAGAACTTTTTAACATAATATAATCAAAATTATCTATTTTGTGATCAATAATGATCTCTAATTCTTTTTTAGTAAAAAATTCCTTCCTTCTCCACAGGTCTGAGAGGTAAACTATCCTATGTACTAATTTGTTTATAATATTATTATAATATTATTCTTTATAAATCACGAACCCATTTTGATCTTATCTTGTTATACAGTTTTATGTGTGGGTCAATGCCTAGTTTCTACCATACTAGTTTCCCATTTTCCCAGAAGTTTTTGTCAAATATTGAGTTCTAAATCCTAAAGCTACTGTCTTTGGGTCTTTGGGTAAAGAGTATATTACTAGAGTTGTTAACTGTTTTGTCCTGTTAACCTAACCTATTCTACTTATCACCTATTCTGTTTCTTAGCCAGTACCAAATGGTTTTGATGATCATCGCTTTATAATATAGTTTTATTTTAGATCTGGTACAGCTAAAAAATAAAAGATTTTTAAAAGACTTTTGGTTGTTATTTTTTTGTCCTTGGACACAATATTTGTATGAAGTTCACTTGTATTTGAAAAACAAAGAGATATTTGCTTTTAGTTCAAATTATTTTTGTATGAATACTATATAACTCTGTTCAATGTTCCCACATACCCAAAAGGATGCTTCATGATACAGATTCTGATATTTCATTTAACTGCATGGGGGAAAGAGATAGGTTTTTTTGATGAAATGTGTCTATTCAGATAAATTTGCTGAAATTAAAATTGGAAACCTCTTCTAGGCCCTTAACTTATTTTTCAGCATCATAAGGAGTTGAAAATTATGCAGTAATATATGCCTAGGAAAGGAAAGGATCCAAAAATAATTCAGTTCCCTATTTATTTCTCTCTCTTTTTTTTAAACAAAACCCAAACCAAACAAAAAATAAATATAAGGCTGTGCTAAAGCCCCTGATTCTAACGCCTCTTGCCTCTTGAACTTCAATCTCAAAGTTTGTCTCTGAGGTCTTGGATCATGAAAGAAGCAGCCCATGTTCTAAGGTTCATCATCTTAGCACATGAAAAAATTATCTCAATCTCTCTAAAACAGAGGGTTACATTCAATAGGTTTGTGTAAAAGAAGACTGGAACAAAAAGACATCTGTTTAGGCTGAGCACAATAAGTAGTTCAAGAACTGCTGAATTATCTTTCTCATTACAAGCCATGTTCATATAAAATTCCTTGCCAGGTAGTTTGCAAAAAAGTTGATAAATCCCAATGGGCGACTACCAATTCATGTGACCTAACTGGGGAAGCCACAGCCTTTCACTTTCCATATGCTAAAAATTTATACTTCTTAAGAAATAATGCACTCAGCCTACCTTGGAAGAATGAAATCAATTGGATGCCTTTAAGAATCACCAGTAACAGAAGTTTTCCTCCACTGTCTGAGTTTGCTTATACACATAACCTCATTTCTTCAGCTATATATGCCATAAGCTATCTTCATTCAAAAGGTTAATGCATTCTTTTATCTATTGATATTGATGTGTTGCTATTATTGTTATGGTGTATATTTTAAGGAAATAGGAAAAAAAGCTAGCATATACAATCTCAGTTCAACTTGTTTTGTTTTTAATAGAGTCCCATGAGATCCTAATTTAGGTCCAGGAGCACATGTTCTCACCTCTAGCCTCTTGTTTTTTTTTCCATTGTAAGAAATGATGTCATTTGATAGACTAATTGTGCTCAGGACCCTCAGTAGGTGTTGAGAAAGCATCTGTTCTCTGTTCTTTTGATGATGGCAATGGCCCACCAGCATACTGAGGGTGCTGCTGGGGCTGCTGTTGTTGATCAAGTCACTTCCTGAAGCAGTTGGCAAGCAGTGCCCAGTCAGCAGGGAGTGGTGAGGGTGGAAGGGAAACCAATCAGGCATGCTATAATTTCTATCTGATTGATGAATATATCAGTGTGGAAACAACCCATTAAAAGTGGGTCTGTGATAGAGAAGCACTTTCCTTGCTTTTTCCATTCTTCAATCTTCCTTTTTAGTATAATAGTTGGAAAAAATATTTTTATGAGAGAATAAGTATTTTAAACAATGTTATCAATTTGAAAGAAAAATGCAAAAATGATAGCATTTTATATCAAGATCACTAAATAAAAGGAAGGGCAGGTTTAAGTTCTCTGAGGAAAATGCATTGGAAATCACCACTTATATTGAAAATTTTAATAATGTGAAATTTGCTTATCTCCATATACTCCTAATCCTCAACTTCTTACAGATAGAGTAAAAATAACGCTATCAACTCAAAATTTATTTGGAAAAAGTGGAATGACTTCTTTTGGTTAAAATTAATAGACTTTAAAATATTTCTTCTTAATTATCATAGCAGTTCTACCTTAATGCAAAAAAAGAATAATAATCATTCTTTTTATTATTATTATCATTGCAGTTGTTATTCCTTATTTCAGTGTGGCAAAGAGAGTACTCCCTTAATTATCATCTTTCAATCTACACATAATCATATTTTAATATATTTATTTATTTTTGACATAGGCAAATGTTTGAAATTTTATTTTCTCAGTTTCACAAAAGAAAGTTTGGTATCATTTATCTCTGGATAGAAGAATCCATCCTGATATTGATTATGTTGCATTAGATTTTTAGATTCCTCTGTAAATGTGTAAAGCCTTTAAACATCGACATTTCCCAGGGGCTTAACAGAATCATCCCTCCTCTGACCACATAATTGTTAAATTGTGCATGTAAAATGGCTCCAGGATATTCTGTCCCTTTTCCAGCAGGTTATCAGGGAAAACTGGCCAGGGAACATTGTTTTGTTTGTGTATCCTTTAGGTTAGGAACTCAAAGGTCAATAGTTGCCAAAAGCATTTTCACTGAGTAACTACTTCTTTTCTCAAGCTCTGTAACCTGCCTTGCCAGTGATCCTTATCATTTATTACTAAATGAAAATATTTAGCTTCTAGGCCAAAGCCACCTTTTACACCAAAGTCAAATTATATTAGTTTAATGAAAAATTCAGTTTACTTTTCAGCATAATTAATCATACTGATTAATTAGATATATAAACATGTATTACATGCCTATACACCAGACTTAGTAAATAATATTGATTTCTGTGATGTTTCATCTTATAACTATCTTTCTGAAAGCATGTGTTTTTTTTGTTTTTGTTATTGTCTGGGAAAAAATAAGTTGCTTTACTGCAATGCTGGCCTTCAGTAAAACAATAATTAAGTACTTGGTGAATGATAGTGTTTGGAGATGCATTATTTGTGGTAAGCATTAAAACATTTTTTTTTTAAATAAGAATGTTTTTGCTTTTAATTTGAATGTTAGAGTAAAATAGTTCTATTAATATACCATGAATAATGTTAGAATTGGATTTTTAGAATATTTTCAGTAATTCTACTCTTCGTAATTTCTGCTCTTCATAAGTGTTTTGTATGAGTTACACTCCTGAGCAGTTGCCATTGGTTGCTCCATTGGTCAAATTGCTACTATTAGATTAATCTTTAGTTTTGGAGGTTAAAATAGTTGCAGCAATTAATTGAGAAATGAAAGAATCCCCTTATCCCAAAAGAACAGTCCACAAAATTATGATCATAATTATTTTCCTAAAAGTATGACCTAAGTCATCTTCATAATGAAAAGTTCCAAAACCTGCAAAATACATATGCCTGAAAGTTAAAGCACTGAAATACTTGATTTTTAAAATGAAATGTGAAAACATATTTGACATTGATATTGGATCAGATTCCTATTCTTATGCTGAAGACATAAAATAACTTGCAACCTCTATATTTTTTCTTTGCCTAATTGTGGCGATTTCACCAGAACAAGAAATCTAGCTAATGAATATGAATCCAGAAAGAAGAAAAAAGAAAACAAAGGGAAAGGATGATGAGAAAATAACATTAAAATATAGACAAGTCATCTAAGCAGCAGATGAAATATCATGAGGCATTTGAAAGAAATGAAATGAAAGCAGATTGTCATCAGATCTTCATTTTTTTTCAAAAGTTTGATACATATTTCTTTGGGGAATAGTTTGCAAATGATATATGGAATATGTGAAATACAATTGTAAACAGACATACAATTTACCTAGCTTACAATCTGTTTCATGATCTTTGTTCATGCTTAAGAAAAAAAGACAGGGTATACAACTTGGAACAGAAGTGTACAAAAAGTATGCTGAAATTGAATTATTAGAACTGACATTATTAATATTTTTTTAATATCCCATGGCTTTCTCATGATTCTTTGCATGCCACATCTTTCGCTAACTCTGGGGCCTTAATCATTTTAAGATTTGCTGTGTTCTCAAATAGCTGTTTGTACGTGAGCACAATCTCTTTGAATGGTAATAATAAATATGCATGATTAAAAAGAAAACTATAGTCAGAAAATCGTATGTCTGAAGTATTAACTGCTATATTCAGTGTTTCTTACACCCTCTGTCACTGAACACATGTTGCCCTCAGGTCTGTAACTGAGCTGCTCTTGGCCTTTTAAGGCAGTTGCTAAAAACTAAGTTCACTAAAAGGCAATGCATGATGAGGGTGAAGGAGTGGGGGAGGAAATGGGAGGGGCAAGTTGGTGAGAGATGGAAGAGAGTCCTTGAGCCACTTACTGTCAGAGCATGGGAAAACAAAATTCCATGGCTTCTTTGGCTCTTGTTCCACTCCACTTCA
Source organism: Sminthopsis crassicaudata (assembly GCF_048593235.1). Lineage (NCBI taxonomy): Eukaryota > Metazoa > Chordata > Mammalia > Dasyuromorphia > Dasyuridae > Sminthopsis > Sminthopsis crassicaudata. The sequence continues at coordinate 183,549,303 of NC_133619.1, read as the reverse complement.
TCCGCACACCAACAGTGCCTGGCCACTTGTCACTGACCCCTGCCTTGTCCCCTTTTATTTCCTCCTTTGAGGTTGTACATGTGCGATGAAGCTGAGCAAGACCACATTTGGAAACTGATTGTACAACAATGTCCAGCACAAACCATGCAGAGATTTTAGCTGGCAGTAAGCAGAACCAGTGTTCTTAGGATGAGAACATTTCTTTCTAGGTGGTCAGCACTGAGGCTTGGGTTTCTCTTTTTTGTATGTATCTGACTATTACAGAAGCACTGAAATAGAAATAAATTATATAAGGCTTGATAAGGGAATAAAAGGTGAGAAAGAGACAGACAGAGAGAGTGAGGGGGGGGAGGGAAGAAGGGAGGGAAAAAGAGAGCGTAAGAGGGAAGGAGGGAGGGAGGGAGAGAGAGATTCATAAATTTACAAATCATGGGTTTCACCCTGTTGGTATCATTTCAGAAGACATTGGTGTAAAAAATACAATTTGTCAGGCCTACTCAGTACTAGCGCTCCCTAACGTTCTAAGAAGTCAGTTTTCTTTCTTTCTTTCTTTCTTTTTTTTTTTTTTTAATGATAGTTATTAAAAGGTACAGTTTGGAGAGACCATATGTTGATCTAACTTAAATGGAAAAGAGTTTTGAGGAAAAATAAGGAATTGCAGCTGGTATCTACGGTAGTTTACTATTTTTGAATGGCTGTTTAGTATATGGTATTTTAATTCATAGCACAGATTCAAATTGGACTTTGGCTATGCATACTGGGATATACTGTATGGTGCTATGAGTAATGCTGGCTCTCTAAAATTACAAAGTAGATGGATGTTAAAAAGGCAGCCTTGCCATTTCTAAAATCTTCTTGAGTACTTTATACAAAACGGAAATGCAGACAGGCTATCTATCTTCTTTCCATATGGATCCATAAGCACAGAATTCATAGACTGGATTTTTATTCAATATATGCATTGAATATGTCATAAACTACTTATCACACATGGTGTGTGGCTAAAGATGAGAGAGGCATTGCCATTGTTCAAAGAACAGTGTGTTTTGTTGTTGGTGGTGGTGATGATTTTTTAGTTTTTTGTTTTGTTTTTGTTTTGCTTTTTAATTTAAAAGTTTATGGCTTATCATTACCCAGTGCCTCAGGCTAAAATAGTTGCATCAGATAATGCCAAAGAATATATTTTTAAAATTATATTTTCAATTAAGAAGCATTGTGTTTCTTTTTTGTTCTACCTCTCCTTCCCATTAGAAGAAAAAAAAAAAGAAAAAAATAACAAAATCTTATAACAAATATGCAGTATAAATTCAAAGAAAATTCCCTTATTGACCTTATCCAAAATAACATGTCTTAATCTACAACTTGAGTTCATCGACTCTTTGTCAGGGAATGGGTAGCATTTTTTATTATTCTATGGAATCATGGTTAATAGTCAGTAATTTTAATAGTCAGTAATCAGAACTTTTAAACCTTTCAGAGTTCAAAGATATAGGTGTAGCATAAAATGTTCTCCCAGTTATACTCACTTTATTCATCACTTGTTTATAAATGAATTTTTGGTCAGTTTATTTAATTGAATAAGATATTAAACTAAAATTAGATAAACAACAGGTCTTGAGAACCTGATGTCGAGCATGTCGCAGTTTTCTGAATTTATACAAATGGTCCCCAAATCTATTGTGTACCCTGTACTGATCAAGACTTTTCTATCCATCTGAGGTACACAAAGAGTTAAATTTTGCAGCTTGAGATTGAAGTCAAATCAGGGTAAAATAAGTATGCTACTCTCCATGTATTACTTTATTCTATGTGTTTTGGCTATTTCATTGGACATTTCAATATGGTTCACTGCCAGAATTTTTTGGTCTCTTTATTAGTGGTCACGTCACATAGTGTTTCTTTTTTAATATTCTGCTAAGCCAAGGAAAATCTTACTTAGATTTCACCACCACTGAAGGCAATTAACTTGTAATATGAGCTCCAGCATCATTGTGTATTACAGAGAATTAAAAATATTTTCTGTTTAGGTTGAGATTGGGTTTTAATCCTCTCTCATGAAAACTCTAAGGAGGATTTACAGCATATGGACTTTACTATATAGACTTGCTAAAACTGCTCCAGTGTAATGTACTGGATATTCTCTAAATTTAGAAATCACCAAATAGGACTGAGCATAACACAACTAACTGACCCTAAAGAAGCTATTATGCTTTCCAAAATTCATTGCCATAAGTAGGCTCTAAGAAGTCACAATACAAGGTATTAATATTTGACTAAATATGAACAATAATTATTCTCATTTGTGCCCTTACAGGGGCTAGTCATTATTCTAGGAACTAGAAAAAAGAGATACCATAATGATGTTCCTTTATTTGGAAAGTATTTATTTTCAATCCTTGACTGCCCAGACAATGGTCTTTGAGCATCTGAATTGATATAAGCCCAAAAGTTACCAAGAAAAAAGTTATATGAATTTTAATGTGAATTTTGTATGACATTTCAGTCTTCTAGAAGTTCTTTTACTTTTTTGAATTCCAAAATTTCATGCATTGTATATGCATTTTAAAGTTTCAGAAGATATCTTCCATAAATATTCTAAAACAAATCCTTTCTAAGAGAGACAGTTAGTCTGTATGTTTACATTATATTCTCAGATCTGTGTAAATATAGATTCTTCACAATGTGAAAACTTTTTTGAAGTATTTTGAATGAGTTCATACTAATAAAAGCAAAAACTAGCTATATTGAAATATAATTCTTATGTGTATTAGTCCTCAGGGTATTGTATCTTGTTCTACTGATTTATGGAGAAATGAATGCCATGTTTCCTTTCTCCTTCCCTTTCCCCTTCATCTGCATCCCTGCATTCCAAAAAAAGAGGCACTTTCTCACTCAAGGGATCCCTTAATTTGACCATGATTCCTACTTTACACAGAAAAAGGGAAGGTTTTTCTTTTTAAAATGTAAACGGGTTAAAAATAGAACTTTGTTTCTGTTTTTACCCTTTGAAATCTTTAATCGATTTAGTTGAATGGATTCTTGATTGAGGTTTTTTTAATATTACCATCTTTTTCCAAGGTTGGAATTTATGTATTCCAAAGATTACACTGGACAGGGATGATACCATTATCAAACTGGATTTGGAAGAGACTTTAAGGTCATTTTGTCTAACCCCATTTTTTTTATGCATCAAGAAAGAGAGCCCTATATTACATATGTGTGTGTGTATGTGTGTGTGTGACGTGCCTATGATAATACAGTTAATAAGTGTCAAGATAGCAGTTAAATTCAGGTTCTCTGATCTGATCCTTATTGCTGCTTATATACTCCTTATTGCTGTGTAACATGTTCCCCTACCCCAAGTTATTCCTTTAATAGTGTAACTTTTTAATCAACTAATTTATTTATGGCTTACTCTGATGTTCTGAAAGGGACCCTTGCCTAATCAAAGCTCTTGAAAACATTTGAAGAATCTCAGAAGGTGAAAAAGTACCTTAAAAATCCTCTCATTTGACCTTCTCATATCACAAATCAGGAAACAATTTTCATGACTTGCTCAAGTTCAATCAAACATTTTAGAAGCATTAGAAGCATTGTATTACCCACTGGGATGAGAGTCATTGTGGATAAAAGGGGAAATATGAAAAAAATCTCTATCTTTAATGAACTTGCAGAGATGGAATTTGGATTCAGGTCTCTTGTCTTAGGCAACCCAACTCATTGTAAAATGAATGCACAAACAGTCTAAATTCAAATACTCTGCAAGTTAAAATATGCTAATAATCATAATCATAACAGTAATGGTGGGCTTTTTTTAAAGTTCTCTAAGTGTGATATATAAACAGACAGGTAGGGGAATATCTATAGTAAAGCATCAATGCCTTTTTTCATTCAAAAATGGCGACTTATGAGTGTTGGTTTTGAAGGTGTTTTGGAAGACATTTTGAGGGGTGACAAATTTTATACTTTAGACTTAAAATAACAAAAAATAATTAAATCTTGCTTAAGGCAAGAGGTTATACAAATTAGATTCTAACATATTGTTGATATTTAATAAAAGACTTAGTAGTAATAATAATAGTACTTTCAGGTTTACAAAATTGTTTATAAATATTATCTCATTTGATCTTTACAACTACTCTGGGAAGTAGGATATATTATTATTCATATTTTTATAGCTGAGGAACTAAGGCAGAGTTTAAGTGACTGACACAGGATTACACAGATCAAAAGTTATGTTTTGAATTCAAGTCTTCCTAAGTACATGTCCCCCATTCTATTCCCAGTACCATCTAGGTTGAGGCTAGAGAAAGATGAGTTTCTATGGGGGGGGGACCAAAAAAACCTTTCAACTATCAATGCCTCACTCTAAAGATGTCCATTGGTAATGATCCAAAAAATGTTTAAATACCTAATACCCACAACTCCTGTATGTTTTTAAATTTTAAAAAAAGGATAAATCAAGGAACATATCTCATATTGCTTTGGGTGTTTGGTGTTCAGCCCTAGACAGAAGGAATCAAAAAACAACAGCACTTTCCTCTTTTGTCCTTCTCTTAGGCTGTGTGATTTAATGGTTGACACTCAAGGAATCGGGGTCATGCTGTTTCCGTTTTCTCTGTGATTACCAGGATATGTTCTGGGCTATAGCTGTGGATGTTTAAATGCTACTCCAAAGGCAACTAGACCCCCCCCCCAAAAAAAAAAAAAGTTTCACATTCGCTCATGTTTTGAACAGCAGTTGCTGAAGATACTGTGACTTGCATGAAATGGGAAATGAAGAAAGTCAGTTCTGTGGTACCATGTTCTGATTTCTTTGTCATAGTTTGCCACGGAAGAGGCAGAATCAATGCATGTTGTATCAACATTAGCTTCAGAAGGAAAAAAAAAAAAAAGATATTTAGCAATTAGTATTTGATCAGAAATGTTCCCTGCAATAGTAGTTATTTGAGAGATTAGTGTGAGGTGTGGGGAAGTGTGGTGTGTTTTCTCAAATTAAGGTTATTTGCATTTGAAAAAAGGCAGCTTCCATTAGAAAGTAGATGATTTGCAATATAGGGAAGCATCAAACATTTGGCCAAATGCAAAATTATATTTTTTGGGGGGAGGGATTGGAAGTGAGAAGGAGTGAATCATTTTTAAGCGTAACATTAAATTGAACAAAATGCTTTTTAGTAGATGTTAGAGTAGGAAAACTGTTTTAGCTACAAAGCAGAACAGAATTAACAATTTCTTTCACTAAACCATCAGTTGTATATTATACTGAGCAACATAAGACATATAGGTTGCCCCCTGAGATATTATTACAGCTTTCTACTTTAAAGAATCCATATATATTCCCTCTTACATTTGATCTTATTACTTATGTCAGAGATATTATTTCAGATACTTCTTTTCACATGGGTGTCAGTAGAAATTTCTGCATTTTCTGCTAATAACAATAATAACAATTGCTTTCCTATCATTATTCCTCCCTCCTATCTTCCTTCCTTCCTTCCCTCTTTTTCTCTCTTTCTTTCATTTCTTCCTCCTTTCCTCCCTCCCTTCCTCTCTCTTTCTCTTCTTTGTTTCCCTATTTCACCCAAGGTGGAAGTTTAGTGATCACTCACAGAGCAATCTATGATTTGGAATAGGTACTTTGGCTTCTTTATTTCCTCTTTGACCTAGCCCAATTCATCTATCTTTAGGAAACCTAGTAGCATCACTCAATATTGTTGCCAGAATTAGTATAAATGTGAGAATAGATTTAGCCCTACTACAACTTAGACTCCTGAGCTCAGGTGACCTACCAGCCTCAGACTCCTCAGGAACAGGTGTTATAATCATGTACCACTATGCTTGTCCAAATATTCCATCATGTCTAGGTGAACATTTTATTTTTCCATGTTTTATTCAATCATATTTTTTCTATTTTACTTCAAATATTTTGTGAATACATAAATGCTTCATTTGATCATCATTTTCCAAAAACTTGTAAATTTAATTTCCCTTCATGTTTGGAGTTCATAAAGCTTTGTGAGTTAAGAGCTGGAAGGAAGATGAATCCATCTGCTTCCCATTTTGTCAGATGAGAAGACTGAGGTACAGATTTACACAGGATCACATAATTTGTGTTTTAGGCAGAATTTGAACCCCATTGATTTGCAAGTGCAGGGGTGTATCCACTAAGTCATGCTGCTTTTCTAAAGGAATTCAGAGTTCTATCCTTAGTCTTACTCTGTATTAAAATCTTGCTTAGGATATTTGATTTTCTTTTTCTTCCTTTTTTCATTGTTTCCATAAAAAATATTAAGAACTTTTCTCCTTCAAAGAATCTGGAAAATGGCACATTTTATATTATGTCTTGGGATGTATTTTTCAAGATCTATTCATGTATATCTTATGTTATGTGATTCTTGATGAAAATATTTCTGTATTTTTCTAAAAAATATACAGATTTGTTATATTTGTCACATTGGACCTTAGTAAAAATGAATGTACCTCCACAACTAATTTTCCAAATTGTTAGTATTAGTATTAGTTTTCCAAATTATAACAAGATCAGGAATCCAGAAGTTGATGGTAACCTCTCTGCAACTGTGTTATCTGATATCTTCATTTTACAGATGAGAAAAATGACTTGCCCAAATTAATTATCAGAAGCCCCCTAATTTCAAAACTATTATAGTTTCTACTATAGTACATTGCCCTCTAAAATTAACTCGAATTTGCCTGTCAGTTTATCTAGCTAACTTCCAAGTTATCTACTTATATAACTACATATATGTATGCATTGTACAAAGTATATGCATATATATGTATGCATATGTACATGATAATACATATGCATTATATATACATATATATATATATATAAATATATACATACATATATATATATAAATATATACATACATATAAATATATACATACATACATATATATACATACATATATATATATATATATATATATATATATATATATATATATATATATATATATATATATATATATAGTATGTGTGTGAATGCATATAAAAGTGCCTATACATATAGTATATGTATGTGAATCTATAATTGTTATCATAAGGTTTCCTCCATTAGACCGGGAGTTCCTTCAGGACAGGAACTGTTTTCTTTTGTTTTTTTGTTTTTGCCTTTCTTTGTATTGCCACAACATACTACAATGCTTAGTACACATAAGCACATAATAAATGTTTTTTGTCCTGTGTCACACAATTGAGTTATTTTAATGTTGATAAACTCATCTCCCACAACAACTCTTTGAGTTATGTCATAATGTCTTATCCTTCCCCATTTTACAGATGATTAAACTGAGGATCAGAGTGAATAACAATGGTTACAGAACTAATTATCTAGGCTTTGAAGGTGACTCAAATTCAAATATCAATGTTGTTGTTATTGTTTTGTTATTTTTCCTATTTTACCATAATGCTTCCTTGAGTTATGACTTGCTTATTACTATGATAAGGATTTATTTTAAATGAAGAGATTATTTTGTTGATTTCATTTAAGTTTCCTTTATTCTTATGTCTGAATGTCTTTAATGTCTGTGCTTGAAAACTTTAAATCTCTATTAAAACTCAAGAATTAAACAAAAAAATTAAAATAAAGAGCAGAGATCTAGAGCTAGAGGAAAGCTCAGAGGCCATCTGGTTCGTTTTTAAAACTGAATCTATTTTCAGCCTTTCTACCTTCCCAAGAATGTTACCATTTCCAGAAGAACCTGAAGAATCTCTGATTAACTATGAATATATTGACTACATTTCTAGCACATACTGAACATATAGAGTGCTTACATTAGCAATTTGTTATGATATAATTTGGTTATCAGTCTTCCAAATACATTCATATACACATAAATACATATAGATTTAGATATACATACATATACAAATACATATACATATACAAGCACACATTTTTTTTCAAAATCAAAATATATCATTCCTTGGTCATGCCAGTCATGTCATTTCTTATTTAAATTTATTTGTACCTTTACATAAAACAACATCAAATTGGGAGAAAAATAGTTGTTTTGAGCTACATTATATTCTTGGTCAATAACGTATGCAAAAATAATCAAATACTTGTAAGTCTGACCCTTTTTTCCTTCTGTATAGGGAAAGAGCAGTACATGTACTTAGATATGCATAGGAATGAAAATTACCTACAGATGATCTCTGTTATAGGTTATAAGAAATTGATCCCATAAAATAAAATTTGCATTAAAGAACAAAAAGCATCAGTATTGTGCTCTTTACAATGAAATAAACAGATACATTTCTCAGTTTAAATATTTGGAAAGGAGATCTACCACATATGTTTTCTTTGTTTAAAGTTCCAAAATCTGGTAGTTTGTTTAAATTATTGTTTCTCATAACTCTAGGAAATTTGGTTTCCAGAAAGCAGCAGATGTACAAAATGCTCTATTAAAATATAATAAAACATCACCCAGGATATTTGATTAAAAGTAGAATTCAAAATAATTTCATTTTAGGTGCCAAATAATAGTTTTCTTAGAAGTTGGTTTAGTAAAAGTGATTGGAAGCAATGGGTTAATTGTTTTTAAAGTGCTTATAAGCAAATATTATTAGCAAAGCATTTTAATTACTGTACTTTATGTGGCCTAAATGTAAGCATTTATTAATACAAACCAAGCACTCATTACAAATTTACACAGAAAATGATAAAATATTATGTATGAAATGAATCATTAGCATGGACCATTAAGTCCTCTATTTTCATTTAATTGAATTTGTCAGTAGTACCCTCTTTAACTGAAAACCAGTCATAACCACAAAATTAAATAATAATTAAAGAAACAACTATTCAAAGAGTTGCTTGGAAGCTAAGGTGCCATTTAACCAAAACATAGCAATTTAATGTAAATTGCAGACCATGTAGACACAGTTCTGAAAATTATGCATCCTGTGGTTCCGTACATATTTGATTTAACAAGTCGTCTCTAGCACAGCAGAGTTCTTGTCCTAGTTTAAGAATTACTCTGCTATCAGAAAGAAAAGCAAGGTGTTCAATGGATAAAACCATCTCAAATTTTTTAAGTGTGCTGTTAATAGACAATTTAAGTGTTACCCCCCAAAATTCACATGATTGTTACATAACTTTTTGGTTTATTTTTCTATTGAATTTATTATGTAGGAATTAGATATATTTCCTCTAATTTTTCTTTGAGAAAGTCCCATAGAAATATTATATACTGCATAATATTCAAAAGTCAGGTTTCTTAAAAATATATTATACATTTCTGGGATGTGTAAGCAATAGCTTTATATCCTCTTTGTTTACTGTGTTTGTGTACTGTGGCACTGCCCTCTCAAATTAGGTCTTTCTGGCTCTTTCAGTTCCTAAAAAAAATCTTTCTGGATTTATGTACACTTCTCTAATTTTCTCATTTATATATTTTCCAAAAATATTCTTTTAATATGCCCATTCTTACTTGAAATCAGCTTTCTACAAACTATTTCTACTATACCTAGACACATTCCATATTGCACAGCCAGCAGGGGGAGGTAAGATTTAAGGAAATAGAATCAACTTCATGGCAGTTTATATTTTCACAAGCAAACAGAAATTAAATTTCTGTAGGTCAGGAGAATGTAGGTATAAGCAAAGTACTAACAATTCTTTGCACCAACCTCAGATATACAAACTATAAAAGAATGTATATTCTTGAGCCTGAAAATAAACTAAAATAACACACAAACAAGAGAAAAAGATACTATAAACTTGAAGAGAAAAAACATTGTCTCAGTATTTCCCAGAATTATATGTGCTCATACATTAGACTATGTTCTGCAACTAGTGTCACAAATATTTTGAATTTATTTGAAGAACCCAAAATTTTTGTTGATTTTTAAAAATCACATTGAATTTTTTCCTACTTATATTACTTTTAGCATTATCAAGAACAATTTGTAAGTGGTTCAGTTCTAGCTAGGAAAGAGTATTTCAGAAGGAAATATTGGTTTAATTTTAGTTCATATGCAATAATAATACATTAATGAAATACCTACATCCAAGATCATGAGGCATTTAAAAACATAAATATCTCAGTTTTGCTTATTAGAAAAGTGTTTTAATTTCATATTTCATAAACCTCATTTTTAATTTTGTTCTTCCAGGTGACTTAATTTTTAAACCACTTATGTGCTCCTTACATTTATAGTATATTGTACATCCTATTGAGATTCTACTTGGGGGTTGATGATGCTTTTAAAAACCAGAGAGTATTGTCCTACTTTCCTTAGTTAGAAAAGGACCTGGGAAGTATAATTGATCATTTAAAGTTACTTAAAATTTAATTTTTATTTACAGTTAGGCATCATTCCCCTGCTTTTACCCTTCCCCAATGCAATGAGGAATTCATAAAAATTCTACTTTTAAAATGATACATATTCCAATAAGATTATATAAATTTTATTTCTTGTTATTTTTGTTAAATATTATAATATAAATCTGGAAAGTCTGATTTCTTTGAATGAAAATAATAATAATAGTGTTTTATTATTTTATGCTTGCTTTAACTTTTTCTTTGAGTTACTTAAAGCACTAAAATATAAATAATGAGTTGAGTTGTTTGAGTTTATAGAAGTATAAACTGAGACATCAGATGTTGAGATTTATGAAAAAATATCAGATAATCATTTAAGGTGGAAATAAAATTTGAAAATTCAAGTCAGATCTTAAGTAGCCTTTATCATTCACAAAATTTTTCTCATTTATAAGTTTTGTGAAACTGATATCCAGGAAACATTTCAGGCAAAATATGAATTGAAATTCACAAAAACTCATTCAGAAATTCTTAATATATTGATGCTTTCCTACTCTGATCTATAAAAATCATCTGACAAAGAGCAACAGAGAAAACTCTGCTATGTTTGGGAATTTCTATATAAGGGGATTTTGCAGATTTTAGTCATAAGCATCATAAATCATGCTTATAAGTATTTTTTACAAAAAAACAAGATGTTTTGGTATGGAGGACTATTGTAAATATCAGTGTTACCGATCTGTAATATATATTAATATATACTTCAAAAATTTAATGAAATTTTGCTGAAATAGACCATTCCTACTTTAGATATTTTATTCTTTTTTAATACAGACTAGCTTTTAAATTCCACTTTTTAGCAGATTATTTTTTTCTGTATTATTCTCTATATATACCACAGAACTTAAGAGATCATGGTTTTAGAGCTATAGGGAGACTTCAGTATTAAATATTACTATTCCCTTTTTAACATATAAGATTATAGAAATTCAGAAAGGAGAAACAATTTACACTAAAGTAAATTTAGAGTCAGGATTTAAACCAAGATTCCATGATTACAAAAGTAGAACTTTTTTTTTTTTTTTTTTTTTTTATGATAATGTAGTGTTTCAAAGTAGATTTAGTAAAGGCTTTTTGAATGAATGAGTTAATTTATTTAAAGTAACAGTTACATTCCATGTAGAGGTTGGCACTACATAGAATTTAAGACATATCATATATATATATATATATATATATATATATATATAATGTATAATTATTATATGTGTGTATATATGTGCATATAGAAATAATATATATATATATGTATATATGTGTGTGTATGTATGTGTGTTTGATTTTTGTGCATCTTAAATGCATGTACTTTGATCTTTTATACTGAGACATTTCATGTAAATTCAGTCAAAGAATCTCCTTAGCCAGTATATGTTTTCTGATAATACAGTGTCAGTCTTCCATCTCCAACTTTCTTTATATTTTGAAGGAATTACTTTCATACTAGTTCTGACATGAGCTTTAATTTAACCCAAGGTGCTACCAAATTAAAAATAAAATAAAAAATAAACATATAGGGGCAGCTACAAGCTCAGTAAATAGAGGATTAGCCCTGAAGTCAGGAAGACCTGAGTTCAAATCTGACCTTAGACATTTAACACTTCTTAGCTGTGTGAATCTGGGCAAGTCACTTCATCCTAATTGTCTCAGCAAAAAAATAAAAATAAAAATAAACATATAAACAGAAAACTACAGAAATGACTTCATTCTATTATGGTTTGACTACATTCACTCACAATGTACTAATTATTTTTTTAATATTTAAAATGAAATAAAATATGAGGGTAGGGGAATATCTTGCCTATCTTTATGTGTAGCTATCAATCTAAGGGCTTGTGATCTTAAAAAATGACACATATAAATTAATCTGTAGCCAGAGTGAGGTTTCTATGATATTAAATTGGATTTTAAAAGACAAGAGAGAAAGCTTCCAAATAAAGGTACAATTATGCAATCCCAGGGACAAAGTGACAGAATTGATAAAAAAAATAATTTTTATATATTTAAAATATAAATATTTAATAAAATATAAATATTTAGGAGAGAAAGAATGAAGTGTCTAGTGATAAATGAAAAGGTAAATATTCTGTAATGAAGGTGTAGACAGCAGGAAAAAGGAAGTAAAGAAGGTTGTAATTGAACTTTTAAAATTCTGGGTAATCTTATCTAAACAAGATAAACTAGAACCTTCTTATAAGACTAAATGAACTTGAGTTTTAAAAAATTCTCCAAGAGACTTCTGAATAAGCACTTGGATTTCTAGAAAATTGTTCAGGATCTAGTTGGACTTCATTTCAGTATCTCATATAATAGATCAAATGAACACTTCATATGCATATCACATGATCACATTACTTTATGACTACATCAGGTCACAGCAAACCAGTTTCTAGTAAAAACAAAAACAAAAACAAAATAAAACATACCAAATAAATATATAAAAACCTTTACTTCATGTCACAAATTAGGCCTGTCTGTCCCTGCATAATCCATGAGTCATGTGAAATCTTTGAGTCATTAATCCCTTTGAGAGTTTGACAGATTCTGAGTGTGGTGTTGATCCTTCTTCACAGTTGCCTCTTTCCTCCAAAAGCAGAATCCCTGGTGATATCAGAAGTGCTTCTGTGATCAGATGAGATACCATATTCACTATGTGCAAAAAGGATCAGAGCTTGGACTTTTAAGAAGACTTGCTTCCTCTCCATGCAAGCAACTACTACTCCTTAAGGGGACCACACAAAATATTTCAACTATATTTTATGTTAATTTAGATTAAAACTTGCAAGGTGAGGAGAAAAGGTGAGGTAAAAGAAGGAATGGGAAAGAACAGATGAAGACTGGACTACAAAGTGGTGCTGGAAATTCCAAGTTTCCAAATGACCTATGGTCAAGAATACCATATGATGCTGATTGCTACACATACATACACACACACACACACACACACACACACACACACACACACATATCTTGAAAAAAAGGAATAAGATACATCTGTGATTTTGTTAATAAAGGGATTTTCTTATGAGGAAATGTTATTAAAACAAATCAATACCTTTTTTGCAACTTATACTTTTAAAATGTTTCCTGGGGCACTCAGAGAAATTAAATGATTTGCCTGTAGTCATATATCAATTATGTATCAGAAGCAGGCCTTCAATTCATCTTCTTTTCTTTAAGGCCAATTCTTTATCCCCTATACCACATAGTCTACTCTGTCTTTATTTCCATCTATCTCATTTCTGTGTCTCTCATTTGTATGTCTCTTTGTCTCCTCAAATTTATTAATACTAATACATATTGTATATATGTTTTATAGATGGATGAGGAATTGACATGTAGATATAGATCATATTGTATTCTGTATCATTTTTGAAGCAATGAAACTTCTTGCTTCCATTGTACCAAGTCCTCTCATTTTCTGGAGCTTTATCTGTTCCTATTCCCATTATTTCCTTCAAATATAATTATATATACATATACATAGAAGTATATATAAATACATACATAGATAGTATGTTTATGAATATATTTGTATCCATATATGCACACATGCTATTTATATATTATGTATACACATATACGTATAGTCAATTATAAATAGAACTCTGAATGAAGAACACTACTTTTATAACTTTTGAAATTAGTATCAAGTAATATATATTGCCATGATCTCTAAAATGAAATTTTTCATCTAATTAGAATATAAGTGATTTGATATTGGTCTCACTGCGAATATAGCATATAACATTCCTTTTCCTAGATTATGGTATGACAAATGTGTGTACAAAATTTATATTTTAATCCCAAAGTAGGTTATTAAAGTAAAAAAAACAACAATTGAAAATTGATTTAGGTATAAAATGGATAAAACAACTTTGTCTTTGAACTTCATAACTATATAGATCATGGTTCTACCAAATCATTTGGCTTTTATTTGGGTATATTAAAACATTCCATAATACGTATTTGCCCTCAAAAAGAATTGTGGTTTATGTTAAGGGGATATTTCCCAGTGTCCTCTGTGTAATTTGGAAACTAGTATTTTATTACAGATGTTGTGGTTATGTCCCAAATTCCCAAATTAATGTCCTTTTGGTTAGAAGTGGTCAATATTATTCACACAGTAAATTAACTCATCTGATTATTCCCTCTAATATCGTCTTTGGTATTTTGTTCCCAAATTGTGTTCTCAACTGCAAGTCCCTTTGACTTTAATAACTTTAAATTAAGTACTGTTTGTCTGATGGGATGGACTATATGTATAAAATTTGATTTTACTTGTTTCGGTTGAAGTTATTTTTCAAGAAGTTTGAGATAAATGGGAGATTTCAAAAATCACTTTTCACTGCTAAGACATATAATTCTCTTCATTAAAGAGAAATTCGATCAACCCCTATTTCTAAACCCTGGATATTCAAAAAGACTTTAATCATTGGAGACTCCTTTCTTAGTGATTTTTAAAAGAATTATTAGCAGATCTTGATCATCAGACCACTCAGTCCTAATACAAAATATCCCAGCACTCTTTTGTAGATTTTTTGTTTGTTTGTTTGAATCTGTTTCCCTTAAGTCCTATAAGATACTTTTGCAATGTAGTGGGGATTCTATTGGGACTGAAAAAATGATCATTGGCAAGAGAGACTGTTGCAGAGAATATAGAAATGTGCAATAGGGAAAAGGGTTATGTAACTTCTAAAGTTTTTTCTAGCAGTGAAATTATATAATTTTACGTGTCTTTCATTGACACAGAGATAAAGGGAAATTATCTAGTTATTATAAAAGCCTTTCTGTTTTATATACACATATACTAGTTTTCCCAACTTTGACGTGTTGATATAGCCACATTAATTAATATGAGGGTGCTATTATTTTTAGTAGGAATAGAATATTAATTTAAAATCCTCAGGGAAATGAAAGCATTTTGTCTTTTGTCATTTCAAATGTATAACTTATTTGATAAGGACTTTTTTATATACAATTCCCTTCCATTCCCGTGAGCAATTGGGCACTTATGTAATGTTTGGTAAATGAATTCCTTATCATGCATATTTAACATCACACTGATTTTCTCAAACCTGAAGAAATCTTCATTTGAAAGATAACATTTTTCATACTTTTATTTGATTGTAAGAATGTAAAAATGAGCTAATATAAGAAACAGAGTCACTGATCAGATAGTATATTAACTGTTAATCGAAATTAAATAAAAATCAGAGGTTACTGAGTCTTAGTCTCACGGATAAAGCTGAAGTTCATACTATCATTTAAAGATATCCAAATGTTCATCAAAACAATTTAAGTAACATTACACTAAAAGAAAATGCTTTTAAAAACTCTCATAGCAAAGAGTATATTCATAATCCTTTAAAAGAAAATGTATTCTTAGTGCAGCTAAATGATGCTCTAGATAGAGTGCTAATCCTTGAGTCACAAAGATTTGAGATCAAATTTGACCTCAGACATTTATAAGTTGTATGACCCTAGGCAAGTCACCTGTTTTTCCCTTAGTTTACTCATCTGTAAAATGAATTGGAGAAGGGACTGGCAAACCACTCCATTATCTTCATCAAGAAAATCCCAAATAGACTGATACAATTAAATAACAAAATCTTAATTCCTTTATTGAACTTTCTTAGTTTGAATAGCATATACCCTTTCCTTAACCTTAACTAATCACTGAGCTTCAGAATCTCAAGACAACCCTTATATATTTCTTTGTGTTCTGATATCTATCTGTCTGTCTGTCTTTCTCTCTATTATTCTTTCTCTCTGTTCTCCTCCTTTTCTCCTTCTATTCTTCCCTCTCTCCTCCTCTCTTCTTACCTCTCTCTTTCTTTCCTTACCTGCCCAACTCCTTCCATGTCTTTTTGGCTTGCTTTTCTTTCATGATGTGTGCTTGTGGTTTATATTCCTTAATGTAAGTTGCTAAGGAGATAACAATCATATATTCTGTATTCTCTACAAGCTTCTACAGCACCTAATAGTGTTCATTCCATATCTAGTGAATGATTTTCATGTATCCTGATTTTGATTTAAAAAATTCTTGGTATCTTTTGTTTTTACATCACCTGTGACCAAAAAATATGACTTTGTTTTACTTACTGGCTAGCCTTCCATAGTGACATAGATTAAAAAAACAAACAAACAAAAAAAAAAACTTAGCAAACATACTGAGCACATCTGATAGAATATGCAATATTATTTTTCCCCTGAGGCAAATGGGGTTAAGTGAGTTGCCCGGGGTCATAAAGCTACGAAGTATTATGTGTCTGAGTCCAGAAATGAACTCAGATATTCCTGATTTCAGGGTTGATACTCTACTCATTGTGGCATGTAGCTGTCCTGAATATGTAATATCCTATACTCACAGTCCTCCACCTCTACAAGACAGGAGAATGATCTATTTTTTTCACCTGAAAATTCTTTTTGCTATTTAATATTAAATAACCCAAATTCAATATGATTAGTTTTTTCTATGGATTCACAAAACCCATGTTAAAAGCATTTTGTGATAAAGCAGATTGACTGAGAAACTAGGTAGCCTGTTGAAGTCTGTTCTGTTCTAAGAACCCCAAGAACAGATTCTTGCTTTTCTCACTGAGAACTTTTCCACCCCTAATTAAGATGAAATTTTTCCTATAACACATATTTTACCAAATTTAGTATTTGTTAACTTTCTTTTCCTCTCCTTGCATGTGTAGTCCTAAGTTCCACAGTATTGTCTTTATCTTGTTTGATGAGATGAAATGGAAGGAGGTAAAGGGGGATTTTGACAGCACTTAGCACAATGCTCACTTCCAATATAGTAGATGCTTAATACATAATTGTTGAGTGATTTAATGAGTGCAGCAATTGGTGGTACAGGGGATAGAATATGCCTGATACAGGAAGACTTAAGTCTAAATCTGACCTTAGTCCCCATGCCTGTTATTTACTCTTTCTGCTTCAATTTCCTCATCTGTAAAATATTAATAATTATAATTCCCATCTTCCAGGTTTGTTGTAAACATCAATTTAAACAAATTATGCAAAATGCTTTAACAACCTTAACTTAATATATACATGCTAGTTATTATTGCTGTTTTTAATATTAGTATCAGTATCATCATCATCATCATCATTATTATTATTGATGGATTATTAAAAGTACAGTATAAGTACAGCCAATTCTATAGAAAACAAGAGAGGGCTATATGTTTGTTTGTGATAGACATTTTGTGTCTGTGAGAAAGAGAGCCAGAGAGGCAGAGACAGACACAGAGATGGAGGGAAGAAGGGAGGGAAGGAAGGAGATTTATTTAGTAATCAAAGAAAGAATTTGTAGCCAGTTAAAATTTCTGCACGAGAATTTACACCTCCAAAATTAGCTCACGCTACAAAGCAGGACAATTATTATTTTGTTCATTATCTAAGCAAGAAAATAGTGGAAAGGCATTAATAATGTAGATTTAGCTTAAAAGTACATTTTTGAGAATTGTTTGTTAAATGTGTGCCAGCACACCCCACTTAAGTATATCTTTTATCAGTGAGAAACAGTAACAATTATTTACATCTTTTATGAAATATCAGTGGTCTACTTTCCACTATTATTAATAAAAACAAATTATTATCAATTCTAACTTTTCATTTAAGTCACATTCCAGAAATCAATAAGAATAAATCTGATAGAAAATTAAAATAAAACCCCAGAAAGCTAGCATCTCTTGGGACTGGCCACCCCCACCCCCACCCAGAGTGACTCAGTGCATTCTTACAGCCTCAGAGCCCAGACTAAGCACAGCCATCACTGTCCTGTTAGTGCCTCTCTGCTGTCTCCCGCAGTCTGTACAGGAACTGACAAGAGAAACAATTGGTCTGTTTCTGGGGGTGATGGAGCTGGATGTTGTTACTGGGCTTTCTCTACAGACTGTGGGAGACAGCAGCGAGGCACTAACAGGACAGCGATGGCTGTGCTTAGTCTGGGCTCTAAGGCTCTAAGAATGCACTGAGTCACTCTGGGTGGGGGTGGGGATGGCCAGTCCCAAGAGATGCTAGCTTTCTGGGGTTTTATTTGTTACCTCTGGTGTCTACACCTTCTCTGCTGCTCCTGGCTTGCTGCCAAGGGGGAATATCCACACTAGAATAAATGTCGTTCCACAGAAACAGCAGAGATAGCATCCCTCCCCACTCTGGTCCGAGCAGTGTGAGCTGCCTGCCTTGCTCTCTTGCTACTTGCCCTCAGCCTGTGCCCAATCTGTTCTCCCCCCATCTCCCCCCAGACTTTTTCTGGTGAATTTCAAGGATGTCTTCTGTTGGTGATTATTTGTGTTTTTTTTTTTTTTTTTTTTTTTTTTTTTTTCCAGTCAAGCATTAATTCCGAGGCTTGTCATGAAGTAAATTCTGGGAGAAAACATGGAGTTCAAGCTGCTGTTTGCCTCCTCTCCACCATCTTGGCCGGAAGTCCCAAAGCTAGAATTTCTTATGCAATATTGTATAGTAATGGTGATACTGGCAACCTTGTTTCATCCCTGATCTAATTGGGAATGGTTCCAGTTTATCCACATTATATATGATGCTTGCTGATGTTTTTTAAAAAGATGCTACTGACTCTTTTAAGTAAGGTCCATTTATTCCTATACTCTCGTGTTTTTAAAAGGAATGAGTGTTGGATTTTATCAAATGCTTTTACTGTATGTATTGAGATAATCATATGGTATTTGTTAATTTGATTATTGATATAGTCAATTATGCTATTAATTTTCCTAATATTTAACCAGCCCTGCATTCTATTATAAATCCTACTTGGTCTTGGTGTATTATCCTGGGAATGGTTTCCGTAATTTCTTTGCTAATATTTCATTTAAGATTTGTGCTTCAGTACTTATTAGGGAGATTGATCTAGCATCTTCTTTCTCTATTTTCATTGTCCAGAAAGCACAGTCGCTGTTGCAGGGGTTCCACTGCTGTGGGAGTTCTGCTGCTGCTGGAGTTTCACTACTTCGAGAATTCCACTGCCTCAGACTGAGCCTGGCACTATGTGGATTAGAGACTGCTCTGGGCTGTGGCCCCTGCTGTTCAGGTTCTTAACTGCCCCAAGGAAAAGCCCTGGACAGCAGAAGGCAGCTGCACAGCCATGCCAAGATCAGTGTTAGGTCACTTCTGGTTTGGGGTGAGCATATTTTCTGCCTTTTTATTTTAAAGTGGCTTTGATTTCTCTTCTGATCTGCTGTTTTACAAGCAGAGTAGAGCTATCAGCCATGCCAGATTCCTCTATCTCAGTGGCTTCTCTGATACCAGAGTTCTCCCCAGCCTGTTTGGTACAATGTGCTAGCCCCTAGTCCAACCCTGTCTGTGCTGGTCTTTTTTTCCCCTCCTCTCGGAACTGACCTTTTCTGTCAAAATTCCAGATTTTCTTCGGCTGGTAAGTGTGCTTCTAATACTTGTGGTTTTTGTCAGTCCAGCATTATTTTTGAGGTTGATGTAACTAGATGGTATTTAAGGTAGAAGGGAGCTTAGAAATGCATGTGTATCTTCTCTGCCATCTTGGCTCCGCCCCCAGGTATCAGTACCATGTCTGTGTCATAAAAGGAATTTTTTCAAATGGTTTATATAGTAGTGGAAACAATTGTTTATATAGTATTGGAATTAATTGTTCTTTAAATGTTTTATTGAATTCACATGTAAATCTATCTGATCCTTGGGATTTTTTCTTAGGGAGTTGATTAATAGCTGGTACTATTTCATTTTCTAAAAATGGGACTATTTAAGTTAGTTTTCTTTTAATCTGGGCAGTCTATATTTTTTGTAGATATTTATTCATTTTCTTTAGGTTTTCAAATTTTTTGGTAAAGAGCTGGACAAAATAACTCCTAATTATTGCTCTAATTTCCTCTTCATTGGTGCAAAGTTTTCTTTTTTTTTTTTTTTTTTCATTTTTGAGACTAACAATTTGATTTTTTTTTCTTTTTTCTAATCAAATTAACTAAAAGTTTATCAATTTTTTTTCATAAAACCAACTCAGTTTTATTTATTTATTCAATAGTTTTATTTGTTTGTTTGTTTATTTCTTTGTTTTTTTAATTTCAGTATTATTGAGCTCTATTTCTATTTTTAGAATTTCAAATTTGGTTGAAATTTGGTATTTGATTGGGTGTTTTTAATTGTTTCTTTTTCTAACTTTTTTAGTTGCAAGCCCAATTCATCGCATTCTTCTTTCTCTATTTTATGGAAGTAAAACATCTAGGGATATAAAATTTTCCCTTATTACTCATTTGATTGCATCCCACAAAATTTGGTATGTTGTCTCATTATTGTCATTCTCTTGGATAAAATTATTGATTGTGCCTATGAGTTGCTATTTCACTCATTCATTCTTTAGGATGAGATTATTTAGTTTTCAATTAATTTTTGGTCTAAATTCCCTGGCTCTTTATTGAATGTAATTTTTATTGCATCACGATCTGAAAAATTCATTTACTCTTTATTCCTTTCTGCATTTGTTTTTGAGATCTATCTGTCTTAGTATATGGGTCAATTTTTGGATAGGTTCCATGAATTGCTGATAAGAAGGTATACCTCTTTCTGTCTCCATTCAATTTTCTCCAAAGATCTCTCATATCTACCTTTTCTAGCATTCTTTTTATCTCTTTAACTTTTTTCTTGTTTGCTTTGTGGTTTGCTTTACCTAATTCTCAGAGAGCAAGTTTGAGATCTCCCATTATTATAGTTTTTTTCTATCTATTTCTTCTTGAAATTCTCTTAACTACTCCTTCAGGAATTTAGATGCTAAACTACTTGGTGCATGTATGTTCAATATTGATATTGCTTCATAAACTCTGGTACCCTTCAGCAAGATATAGTTTACTTCGTTATCTCTTTTAATTTGATCAATTTTTGCTGTTGCTTGATCTGAGATCAGGATGGCTACCCCTGTTTTTTTTTTGTTTGTTTTGTTTTGTTTTGTTTTGTTTGTTTTTGTTTTTGTTTTTTGTTTGTTTGTTTGTTTGTTTGTTTGTTTTATTTTGTTTTGTTTTTACTTCAACTGAAGCGGAATAGATTTCTGCTCCATTCTTGTACCCTTTACTCTGAATATATAGATCTGCTTTAAATAGTGTTTTTTATAAACAACAAATTGTAAAATTATGACTTTTAATGCAGTTCGCTGTCTGCTTATGCTTTATGGGAGAATTCATCCCATTCATATTTACAGTTAAAACTATTAATTCTGTATATCCTGTCATCCTATTAACACCAAATTTTGCTTTTCTTTTTTCCTTTTCCCCTTTACCTGTTCCCCAGTATTTTACTTATGAGTATATGTATGCACACACACATAAAATTCTTTCTTTGAGCCAAATCTGATTGGAGTAAGAGTCACACAATAGTACAGTCTCTTTTTTTACCTCAATTATAATAGGTTTTCTTTGCCTCTTCCTGAGATGTATTTTACCTCCATTTCTCCATTTTTCCTGCTACAATCCCCTTTCCACCTCTAGTTTCTTTTTTATAACAGTTTAATCAAATTGTGCATATACTCTTTATGTATACCTATAACAGAAATACAATTCTCAAGAGTTTTTTTTTTTCTTTTTACTTTTTTATACTTTCCTTGCATTTTATATTTGAAGGTCAAATTGTTTGTTTAGCTCCAGTCTTTTCATCAAAAATAAATGACCAGTTTTATTGAATGTCCATTTTCTTCTCTGAAAGAAAATGCTCAGTTTAGCAGGGTAATTTGTTTTTGGCTGTGTTCCTTTGCCTTTCACAATATCAGATTGTAGATCCTTAGATCCTTTAAAGTGGAAGCTGCTAGGTCTTGAGTAACCCCTATTGAGGTTCCTCCATACTTGAATTGTTTCTTTCTGATTTCTTGTAATTTTTTTCCCTTGGTCCAATAGTTCTGAAATTTATCCACAATAATCCTTGTGTTTTTAATTTTGTGGTCTCTTTCAGGAGGAGTTTGGTGAATTTTTTCAATGTCATTTTACTTTCTGAATCTATGATATCTGGGCAGTTCTCTTTGATGATTTCCTGAAAAAAATGTCTAGGTTCTTTTTTTCGTCAAGCATTTCAGGGAGTCCCATAATCCTTAGATTGTCTCTCCTAGATCTGTTTTTCATGTAGGTTGTTTTCCCAACTAGATGTTTTACATTTTTTTTTTTATTTTTGGTTTTGCTTGACTGATTCTTGTTGTCTCATTGAATCATTCATTTCAATTTGTTCAGTTCTGAATTTTAGTGAATTGTTTTTTTTAATTTTCTTTTTTTTTCTTTTTACTTCTTTTTTAATTTGTCCAATTGAATTTTTAAATGAGTTGTTTTGGAATTTTTTTTTCCATTTCACAAATTCTGTTTTTTAAGAAGTTATTTTCTTTTTCTGTTTCACAAATTCTCTTTTTCTGGGAGTTGTTTTCTTTTTTTTCCATTTTATCAAATCTATCTTTTTTATTAATTTTATAATTATAAATATTTTGACAGTATAAATACATGAGTAATCTTTTTTATAACATTATATCTTGTATTCATTTTTTCCAGATTTTCCCCTCCTTCCCTCTACTCCCTCCCAGAGATGACAGGCAATCTCATATATTTTACATGTGTTACAGTATAACCTAGATATAATATATGTGTGTAAATCCAATTTTCTTGTTGCACGTTAAATATTGGATTCCCAAGGTATAAGTAACCTGGGTAGATAGACAGTAGTGCTAATATTTTACATTCAATTCCCAGTGTTCCTTCTCTGGGTGTAGTTGTTTCTGTCCATCATTGATCAGCTGGAAGTGAGTTGGATCTTCTTTATGTTGAAGATATCCACTTCCATCAGAATACATCTTCATACAGTATTGTTGTGGAAATGTATAGTGATCTTCTGGTTCTGCTCATTTCACTCAGCATCAGTTCATGTAAGTCTCTCCAAGCCTTTCTGAATTCATCCTGCTGGTCATTTCTTACAGAGCAATAATATTCCATAGCCTTCATATACCATAATTTACCCAACCATTCTCCAATTGATGGACATCCATTCATCTTCCAGTTTCTTGCCACTATGAAAAGAGCTGCCACAAACATTTTGGCACATACAGGTCACTTTCCCATCTTTAGTATTTCTTTGGGATATAAGCCCAATAGTAGTACTGCTGGATCAAAGGGTATGCACAGTTTAATAACTTTTTGGGCATAGTTACAAATTGCTCTCCAGAATGGCCGGATTCTTTCACAACTCCACCAACAATGTATTAGTGTCCCAGTTTTCCCACATCCCCTCCAACATTCATCATTATCAACTCTATCTTTTAATGAGTTATATTTCTTTTCCAAACCCTCTTGCAAAGTTTTCTTTTTCTTTCCCCATTTTTCTCCTAGCTGTCTTTTAAAATAATTTTAAATTTCTTCTAGGAGAGTCTTGTGTGATGGGGAATAGGTTTTATCACATTTTGGGGCTTCATCTGGAGATAATCTGACTTTAGTCTCCCCAGCATTTGAAATCTATTCTACTATTTCACCATAAAAGCTGTCTATCATCAGAGTTTTTACTTTTTTACTAATTTTTTAAATAGTGCTTTTAGGGCAGGGGAAGTTTTTCAAGATTCCTCTACAAGCAGCTATTTCCTTTATAAGTGGCTACAGCTGTGTTGGATTAGTGCTGACTCACTCCTGGTGCTGAGTGGGCTTGGCCAGGTCGCAGGAGATTCTGGCATTTTGGGGTTCACTATTTACCTTTTGTGTTTGTGTTGGATGTTTTATAACTTCTCAGCTGATATACTAGCTTGCCACCAGATTAGAGTGGCAAACACTATTATAAATTCCTGTAGATTCCTCTCCAAAGATTCTCTGCCCTGGGGTCCATATCTCCCTGGTACTCTGTGCTACCTGTACTGGTGTCTGTGCTCAGCCTGCTTGTACTTTCCTGCCTCCCTCCCATTTCCAATTGAGACAGACCTTTTCTGGTGATCTTTGAAATTATTTTCTACTGGTAATTTGTTGTACTCCCAATATTTGTGTATGCTGCCTGTCCAGAGCTAATTCAGAGACTTGATTTGCTAATTAATCTGAGGATTGTAGGTCAGAAAGAAATATGTATCCTCTTCACCATCGATTAATATTCACTTTTAGGTATGTTCTTGTACAACTTTAGAAAGAACATTGTCTTGATTTTAATTCAATTTACTTCAACAAAAATTTAAGCATCAAATATACCTAAAACATATATTTGGCCATCTCAATATTTTGATTGTTGTACATCTCAAAATTACATGAACCCAGAATGCAATAAAAACTTATTCAAACACATACAAATAAAACCAAAATTCAAAGCAATATCAAGTCTATTTCCATTAAATATATATACCTATTCAAGATAAACCAGAGAATTTTGAATTATTTACAGAATCACTTTTCTGTAAGATAGTTTCAAACTTTCTTTTTGTTTTCTAAGATTTTTAAGTATGGATGGAAGCGTTAGTCCAGGATTTTGGACTGACAGTTTGCCACCTAGCACCCAGTACAGTGCTTGGCGCATAAAAGACATTTAATACATTTGTTGATTGATTAGTTCTAAAGTATATAGTTCAATAACATTTTTAAATAATGTGCTAAATTCAGACATGTCTTTATTCATGGGGAAAAACAAAACAAAACAAACAAACAAAAAAAAAAAAACTTGGGAAACATTTAAATTAGGTAACTCTTCTTTTTCACCTTGAATGTATTAACAAGTAAGGTTGCCTATGGAATTAAAGTTTGATTTGATTTATATGTTACTATTCAGGAGCACAGCTACCCTTTCACTTGTCGTCATACAAAATTAAGTTGTGGAGAAAATATTAAAGGAAAAATAAACTATAGAAAATATGATGAGGAGATCCACCTTCTGGAATCTCCCTCTTTCTTTACCTTTTTATTGAATCACACAGATTCTTATCTCTTTCAAGTTACCTTTCACTTCAGACTTTACTCCCATGATAATTTTTTTTGCAGTATCTTCCCTTTCAACTGAACTGAAAATTCACAGTATAATGGAAAAAAAAATAGTGGTATGTCAGACAATCTGTATTTGATTTTCTGGTTTCACCACTAATAATTGTGTGACTTTGAGTAATTGATTTCACAATTTTCAGTGGTGAGAAATACCTAGTTGATTCTTTGGACCTTTGGATATTTGCTAAATCCTACTTTGAATGGATACAAAGCTAAGACCCAAACTAAGTAACTCTTAACTAATATAAATAGAACAGTGGCTATGATGTACTTTGATGGAGATAAGAGAAATAGGTCATGTTATCTTCTGAGCATCTCAAAAAACAATCACAATAATTTAGTTTAATAGATGCATGATTTCTTCATTGTGGGTATTCTTTTCACAATTACAGATCACAACCTATCCCTAAACTCTCTTTATTATGGGACTGTCCATTTCTTTAAAAGAACCTTCCATTTAAGAGCTATCCATTTCTTTAAAAAAAAATCCTTTCTTCAAAAATCCAAAAATCCAAAATAAAAAAGGTTGCATCAGAAAACCAACAGTGGTATTTCAGTTATCCAGTACAATCTTCTTTTCTTTCCATTGCCATCAATATACTGTTCTTGAAGCCCCAGATTTTCACAAATATTCGCATTAACCACTGCTTTGAAATGCAATTTTCCTTAATTTTTTTTTTTTTTTTTTTGCATAGATGTGGATGATGAACAAGTGCTTATTTGATTCCATGAGACCTGGAAGTTTTATATGAAATAGGAAGTCTTTAGGTAACATTGAAGAGCTATATTTCTTCATTCATAAATAATATGATTAAAAATAGTTTGCAGACAAGAAAGACTTGTATCTTTTAAGGTGTTCTCAGCATTTGTTAGATGAATTGTGAATTATGAAACATTAAACAGTAAAAAGAACAGCCTGAAAGCAAAGATATGGAAATGTGTTTAGGCTATTACGTATGCACATTTATACATTCATGTACATATATGCACATATGCATTTGTGCATAATTATATATTTATGTATGTACATATATGTGTATACACACATATATACGAGTGCAGTTAGAAACAAATATATCTTACTTGGCTTTTCCATTTTCTTTTAAGGTACCATTGACTTTTAAATCACACACTTGAAAGTTGTTTTTTTCTTTTTCCTTTATATCTTTAACTTAATCATTCCATCAAACTATGCTGTGAATGGGCACATATTGGATGGGCACACTTGATAGAAGTGGAAATTTGAAAAATATTTATATGCAAAATATATTCTTATAAAATCAGGAAATCAAAAAAGCCAAACATAAAATATTAATTTATTCACATTGTAGCCCCTTACCTTAAATGTAAATTTTAAAGTCCAGCTATTATTAAATTCTATATCTGTTCAATATGAATTCATGTTATGGATCCTATATTTTTGCATATCCTGAATTTTATATGTTTACATTTCAAACATAAATGCTACATTAAAAGAAATGTATTTTATCTGCTTTTACTTTTTTGTTCCTTAAGTTTCTATGGGTAGAAAAAAATTTAAAGTCACCAAACATATATGTATATATATATATATATATATATATATATATATATATATATATATATATATATATATATATATATATATATATATATATATATATATATATATCCATCCAAATAGTAAAATAAATGAATAAATTCAGAAGTATTCATCCATGTTACTATTTTCCTTTAAGCCATGAATCATAGAAAATAATATAACTGAATAAATTGGAAATTTATATGCAAGAATGGAAGTTCAGCTAGCTTGTTATCATTTTAATTTCAACAGAAAATAGGGAAGAATTTTCCAATTAATATTGATCCTTAAACATTTTCAACCTCTTAAATTCAAACATTCACACTTGAATCCCAAAATATCTTAATTTGCTTTGAAAGAGGAAGTGTTGTTTTTCTTCATTCATACAATTAAAAACAGCCAAACAGATTTTACTTCAACAATTCAAAATGATTCACATGTAAGTGAGAACAAATATGGAAAATTTAAGCCCCAAACAAAATTACAGAAACTTGAATTATAATGATAATTTAAAATGTGTGTAATTTAATTATAGTATGGGGTCTGCTATAATGAGCGCAATGCTACTCACTCTATCTAAATCAAATGTGATAATACAGTAATATTAGATATGTTTTTCTCTAAGCATTTTTACACATTTCTGAAAATTGTGATACCTGTGCCAGAATCCATCTACAGTAGCAAAAGCTTTCTTTTTTGGATGGGAAAGTGAATTTAACAAATTGTCAAAACATGATAGTGCAAACTTTCATTTCCACATAGGCTGATATAAAATATGAATATTGACTAGCTATGTGAATTGTAAATGTATAAAGTTAGCAATGTGGTAATTTCAAAAAGGGATATCTCTAGAAGAAAGTTTAAAATATGCAAATTATAAATTAAAATTAGATACTTCCTTTTATTTAAGGCTAACTTTACATTACTTTTCAACCATGACTCTTCTTTAATATTTGCCATTTCCTGGTGATATAAATGCTGGAAACAGAGATCAAAATGAGTATGAAAATAATTTTCATTAAAAGCCCTTTATATTAGAATATATGAGAAGATAGTACATTTATAAAATGAAAGTCTCCATTGCTAATATAAGAAAATAATGCTCTCTCAATGAGTTGAAACATAAGATCTTTTTTTCAGCAACCAGTTCTTTTCCTTATTCGTTCAATCAGTCACATTTCCAGAATATTCCCAATGTAAAACTCTCCTGCAACACTTGTGTAACCATGTTTGACATAGCAAGACTATTTAGAATGAAAAGTTGGAGAAAAACTTCATAGAAAAAATGTTTTTGAAAGGATCAAACAAACAACAGTATATTACAGGAGACATTGAAGACAAAAATAGATGTGCTGTACAAATTGTTGGAGATAGAATAATGTAGTATCCTCTTTGCTTTGGGATTTTGTGAAAAAGACTGAATTTATGCTAATTAGTATAATTTGAAGCCTTGATATATGAATCAATAAATTATTATCAGTTCAAAG